>NC_073378.1:23247491-23427491 GCF_028641065.1 Leucoraja erinaceus | reverse complement strand
AGAAGGGGGGAGAAGGGGGAGAGAAGGAGTGGAGTGGGAGGGAATGAATGGAGACACTAAGAAGCCAGCCAACTTTTAATAAAGTTTTGCGGGCATTTAACATTACCGGTCGGTTTACTTATCACAACGAGCTTTACCTTCGATTACCTTTGAGTGCCTTCGACTACCTACTTACGTCCTACTTGGACCTATCTCGACTAATTGTTACGAGAAATATCTACGAAAAACAAATATATATTTTTTTCATGGCGACTTTTTTTTACTCGCGGGCATTTATCAGCATGTTGAAAAAAACGCCACAACCTAGTTTAGGCCTCGAGTACGTGGGGACTACTCTCGAGCATGAAGGAGAGTTACAAAGACCTCCTAGGACCTCGTGTCGACTATGCTGCGAGTATGAGTTGAGGGCAAACTCTTCTAAACTCGCCAATTAGGTCGCCACAGTGGGACAGGCCCTTAAATCTTCAAAGAATATGTTTGCTGCTAATCAGACTGCATCTGCACTATCCTTACGTACAAATGTAAATGCACTAAGAACATTTTTTTCACCTTTATTTTGCAAAACCCTTGTAATAAAGTTCACTGAGCTTATTTTCGTGAAAGCAAAACAAACCTTCTGTCAGCTATGCATACATTTTTGTGCATAACCTGTCACTTAAATTAAAACACTTAGTTCTAAGTGTCAAAAGGACAATTTATTTGCTCTGTTCTGTATATTTTAATAGCATTTCATCAGGTTCAACCAAACTATCATGAGTCAAAGTTGAATGCTTAATAGTCTCAGCAATTTTGCATGTTGGTTGAGAATTTCAGATGCATTAAACAGAAGTTTGCTGTAATGTTTATAAATGGAATAAATAAATAAGTAATCCAACATTTTTAATACATTGTTTTTCCAATTATTGTTTTAAACTTGGATGTCTTTGGATATATCTATAATTAGTAGATCATATATTTTCCGTGTCGATTTTTATTTCCTCATTTGTCCCTTCTCTTTGTAATGATGACAAGATAAGTATCAGAAAATTATGAGGCAAATAACAATGGTCGATGTGACGATCAAATATATTTCATTTTTAACCTCCTTAAGGGGTTACTTATGTTAGCGTTTATGGTGATTTAATCAATATTTTGTAGCTTTGTTGTTAATATGTACATATTTCGCTAAAACTATTCAAATACGCTTCATAATATAATTTCTCAAAACTTGCTTTAATATGTTTTAAATTGACAGCATTGCTTGCACTTAATATTTGCATTCTGCTGTATTACAGATTCTAACAACCTGTATAATTATGTTCAATTAATGGCTTCAAAATATACAATTATTCAAATTCAATTGCACTTTAATTACAGTGCCTTGCGCTAGATGTTATTTTCTCAATAATAGAAAGAGATGACAAGGAGCCACGTCTGCAGGGAGAAGCATTTCATAGACTTTCAGTTATTCTTCTTTATTATATTATTTACATGCAAGATGTGTGTACATTAGACACACCTCAAACAGCGAAGGACTTCAGATTTTATCTCAATGCAATTTTAAGTTTTAAGTCCGATCAAGATTTAAATCATCTGTCACATGATGAACTTGGCAACCTTTTGGAAAACATTCAAGAGCATTACACAGTTTCTTCCTGGAGTCAAGTGAGTAAGATTACTTCACATGAAACCTTTTGAATAATGTGCTTCTGTTATGAGTTTTGCCGTCATCTAGATAAACATGTTAGTGCTTATAAATAGAGTGCTTCTCATTTGGGGATTTTAATTAATCTTTAGAAGAAATGGAAAATGGACCATCGTAAATTGACAAACTGCTGTCCTCAACACCTGATTTTCTTTACTGTAAATGTCAATGGAAAGAAAATGAGCACAGATGTAAAATATTGCCCATTTTTGTGCTATTGCATGATATCTGTGTAATGTCCATGCAGTATGAGCCTTGCTCAAAGATAACATCATACCTCAGGAAGCAATCCCTTGCTGAGACAATGTTATGTTTTCCCATTTTACATGTATGTGACTTCTCTGAGATTTCTAATCTGTAGGACGTACATGGTAAATGGTAGGGAATTGAAGAATACAGTTGAACAGAGGGATCTGGGAATAACCGTGCATAGTTCCTTGAAGGTGGAATCTCATATAGATAGGGTGGTAAAGAAAGCTTTTGGTATGCTAGCCTTTATAAATCAGAGCATTGAGTATAGAAGCTGGGATATAATGTTAAAATTGTACAAGGCATGGGTGAAACCAAATCTGGAGTATGGTGTACAATTTTGGTTGCCCAATTATAGGAAGGATGTCAACAAAATAGAGAGAGTACAGAGGAGATTTACTAGAATGTTGCCTGGGTTTCAACAACTAAGTTACAGAGATAGGTTGAATAAGTTAGGTCTTTATTCTCTGGAGCGCAGAAGGTTAAGGGGGGACTTGATAGAGGTCTTTAAAATGATGAGAGGGATAGACAGAGTTGATGTGGACAAGCTTTTCCCTTTGAGAATAGGGAAGATTCAAACAAGAGGACATGACTTCAGAATTAAGGGACAGGAGTTTAGGGGTAACATGAGGGGGAACTTCTTTACTCAGAGAGTGGTGGCGGTGTGGAATGAGCTTCCAGTGGAAGTGGTGAAGGCAGGTTCGTTGGTATCATTTAAAAATAAATTGGATAGGCATATGGATGAGAAGGGAATGGAGGGTTATGGTATGAGTGCAGGCAGGTGGGACTAAGGGAAAAAAGTTGTTTGGCACGGACTTGTAGGGCCGAGATGGCCTGTTTCCGTGCTGTAATTGTTATATGGTTATATGGTTATATTGTTATATGGTTATATGGTGTGTCATTCGGGGCAGTTTCATCCTGTCGAACAATATTCAGAAAATAATCAGAGAAACCATATAATAATTTCAAATGACAGCATTGCAGACAAAGAGGAGTCTCCATCTTTGTTCTGTTTAACCTTAAGATAATTGCTTGGGGGGTCCTCAGTTCAACAAAGGGGATTATGGAGCCATGAGGGAGGAATTGGCCAATGTTTACTGGAAATATACCCTAGCAGGGATGACAGGTATTTCTGGGAACAATACAGAAGGTGCAGGATCAGTTTATTCCAAAGAGGAAGAAAGATTCTAAGGGGAGTAAGGGGTGATCGTGGCTGACAAGGAAAGTCGGGGTCAGTATAAAAATAAAGGAGAAGACGTTCAACACAGCAAAGATGAGCAGGAAGCCAGAAGATTGGGCAACTTTTAAAGAGCAACAGAAGATGACTAAAAAGGCAATACAGTGAGAAAAGATGAAGTACGAAGGTAAGCTAGCCAAGAATATAAAAGAGGATAGTAAAAGCTTCTTTAGGTATGTGTAGAGGAAAAACGTAGGTAAGACCAAAGTTGGACCCTTGAGGACTGAAAAAGGTGAATTTAACATGGGGAAAAAGGAAATGGCAGACGAGTTGAACAGGTACTTTGGATCCGTCTTCACCGAGGAGGACACAAACAATCTCCCTGATGTAGTAGTGCCCAGAGGATCTAAGACGGAGGAACTGAAGGAAATCCACATTAGGCAGGAAATGGTGTTGGGTAGACTGATGGGACTGAATGCTGATAAATCCTCTGGGCCTGATGGAAGATGCTCTAGAAATTGTAGATGCATTGGTGATAATTTTCCAATGTTCTATAGATTCAGGATCAGTTCCTGGGGATTGGAGGGTAGCTAATGTTATCCCACCTTTTAAGAAAGGCGGGAGAGAGAAAACAGGGAATTATAGACCAGTTAGCCCGACATCGGTGGTAGGGAAGATGCTGGATTCAATTATAAAAGATGAAATAGCAGCACATTTGGATAGCAGTAGCAGGATTGGTCCGAGTCTGCATGGATTTACGAAGGGGAAATCATGCTTGACTAATCTTCTGAAATCTTGTGAGGATGTAACTAGGAAAATGGACTAGGGAGAGACAGTAGTTGTAGTGTACCTGGACTTTCAGAAAGCATTTGATAAAGTCCCACATAGGAGATTAGTGGGCGAAATGAGAGCACTTGGTATTGGGGGTAGGGTGCTGACAAGGATAGAAAATTGGTTGGCAGGAAACAATGAATAGGGATTAACGGGTCCCTTTCAGAATGGCAGGCAATGACTAGTGGATTACCGCAAGGCTTGGTGCTGGGACCACAGCTATTTACAATATAAATTAATGATTTAGATGAAGGGACTAAAAGTAACATTAGAAAATTTGCAGATGACACAAAGCTGAGTGGCAGTATGAACTGTGAGGAGGATGCTATGAGGATGCAGGGTGATGTGGACTGGTTGGGTGACTGGGCAGATGCATGGCAGATGCAGTTTAATATGGATAAATGTGAGGTTATCCACTTTGGTGGCAAAAACAGGAAGGCAGATTATTATCTAAATGGAATCAAGTTGGGAAAAGTGGAAGTACAAGGAGATCTGGGGGGCCTTGTTCATCAGTCAATGAAAGGTACAGCAGGCAGCGAAGAAGGTAAATGGAATGTTGGTCTTTGTAACAAGAGGAGTTGAGTATAGGAGCAAAGAGGTGCTTCTGCAGTTGCACAGTGCCCTAGTGAGGCCACACCTGGAGTATTGTGTGCAGTTTTGGTCTCCCAATTTGAGGAAGGACGTTTTTGCTATTGAGGGAGTGCAGTCCAGGTTAATCCCCGGGATGGCAGGGCTGTCATATGTTGATAGAATGGAGCGGTTGGGCTTGTATACTCTTGAATTTAGAAGGATGAGAGGATATTGACATATATAAGATTATAAGGGCCTGTCCCAAGGCAATTTTTTCAGCGACTGCCGGCGTCATTGACTGGCGTATCAGGGTTGCTGTAAGATTTTGAACATTTCAAAATCCAGCGGTGATAAAAAAATGTTGCGACACTTGAGGAAACACCACGCGCCAATCTGTCATCACGTCGCATCATGCCGTGACTTTTTCGGCGACTTGATATCTCAGTCAATTATGCCGATAGTCGCCGAAAAAATCATCAAGTGCGACAAACCCTTAAGGGTTTGGACACGCTAGAGGCAGGAAACATGTTCCCGATGTTGGGGGAGTTCAGAACCAGGGGCCACAGTTTAAGGGGTAAGCCATTTAGAACAGAGATGAGGATGGACCTTTTCCCACAGAGAGTGGCGAGTCTGTGGAATTCTCTGCCTCAGCGGTGGAGGCAGGTTCTCTGGATGCTTTCAAGAGATAGCTAGACAGTGCTCTTAAAGATAGCAGAGTCAAGGGATATGGGGAGAAGGAACTGATTGTGGATAATTAGCCATGATCACATTGAATGGCGGTGCTGGCTCGCCGAATGGCCTACTCCTGCACCTATTGTCTATTGTCCATTGAAACTTACTGAATAGTCAAAGGCCTAGATAGAGTGAATGTGTAGAGGATGTTTCCACTTGTGGAAAAGTCTAGGACCAGAGGCCATAGCCTTGTAGCGGCACCAAACGTGGTGAATAAACAGTTGCTTTATTCAGTGAGATAATAGGTTTGAAATACAGTTCTCTACAGTCCTCTAACATTATAACGGCATTGCTGCTGCAGCTGAGCGAGGGTGTTGGCTCGAGCTCAAGCTACCTGTAGACTGGGGTGATCTCAAGTTGAGATATGCTTATGTAGCAGGACACTGCCCTTAACCCATGATGTCACGTGACAGCCCTCGTGACCACTGATGAGGGTTCGGCCATAAGTGGTCTGTCTATCAGCTGGCACCACAGCCTCAGAATAAAAGGATGTACCTTTAGTAAGGGGAGGAGGGGGAATTTATTTAGAGGGTGGTGAATCTGTGGAATTCATTGCCACAGAAGGCTGTTGAGGCCATCAATGGATGATTTTAAGTCAGAGATTTTTAATTGATATGGGTGTCAGGGGTTATGGGGAGAAGGCAGGAGAATGGGGTTGAGAGGGAAAGATAGATCAGCCGTGATTGAATGGCAGCGTAAATTTGATGGGTCAAATGGTGTAATTCTGCTCCTATAACTTAAGAACTTCCCGTAAATACTGAACAATTTGTTAATTGATTGTATCACCTGCAACAAGTGTTTTTTATTAAAAATAAACATTTTGGGGGAAACAATTGCACTGGTAAAATGCAGCTATTTGAAGTTGCAATGTATTTTTGAGTTTTCCTGGTTTTGAAGGCATAACTGCAACATTTTATGTTTTAGTGTTTCAATGCTGGCTGGCTGGAGGAGCAGACTGGTATAGTGAGTCCGCTAGGTGCTGATGAAGAATCTCTTCCTCGACTGTCTGCTGCAATCATTACCTCCGTTCTGCAAGGTCACTGTATTGGAGGCCTAAGTTTGCCCAACCCAAGCTTTTTCACTGAATTTATTTTCAGATCACTAAACAATACTACAAGTATAAAGTTAACAGGTATGCAAACTAATCAAAGAAATGCTATCATTCTCCCATCCTGTCAAACCCCTCACTTCCTCGTCTCTTTATACAGGCTATCTTCAGGGCCTGTCCCACTGGGCCGTCATTTGCACGTAAATGACCCGACATCATTTACGCGTCACGAGGCACGACGCAAGTGACGCCGTGCAGCCGGGCGCGGCGTTGCAGGATTTTGTGATGTACAAAATCTTTGCGCGCCATAGAAACATAGAAACATAGAAATTAGGTGCAGGAGTAGGCCATTCGGCCCTTCGAGCCTGCACCGTCATTCAATATGATCATGGCTGATCATCCAACTCAGTATCCCGTACCTGCCTTCTCTCCATACCCCCTGATCCCCTTAGCCACAAGGGCCACATCTAACTCCCTCTTAAATATAGCCAATGAACTGGCCTCAACTACCCTCTGTGGCAGAGAGTTCCAGAGATTCACCACTCTCTGTGTGAAAAAAAGTGCTTCTCATCTCGGTTTTAAAGGATTTCCCCCTTTGTGAATCTGTGTGACGTGCAAATGATGGCCAAGTGGGACAGGCCCTTTCCTCCTCCATTGTCAGTCCTGTTGTAAGGTCTATATGCTGCACAGATGCTGCCTGACCCGCTGAGTTTGTCCAGTTTGTTTTATGCTCCAGATGGCAGCATATGCAGTCTCCTGTACTCCCTGGAGCTGTAATGTGGCAGCACTACTAGCTACACTACAGTGCCTTGCCTCAAATGCTCAGTATATCAGGCACCATATGTGGAGACAGAAACAGAATTAACATTTCAATTTAGCAACGTTATCATTAGAAATGAAAATCAAAACCAGGCAAAATACATTTCCACACTTTCAGCCTTATGTGTTGTATATCAGATCCCCAGCATTTGCAATATTTTTCTTTTGAAAAAAGTAACAGTAAATTGAATGTTGTAAGTTAAAGAAATATTATTCTCAAAGAAAGTGAAAAGACTAATGGTGTGTGAATCAATCACAATTCTTAAGGTAGATATAAAAACGAATTGCATCGTTTTGGATATGTTCCCCAATTGTACCTGTATTCACAAAGCACATATTCATAGTTACTTTGAAGCAAGACTTTGTTATGTCATTGCTTTTAATGGTCATTTTTTATCCTATAGTTTAACACTATTATTAAATTACACTTCATAAACTGCTGCATTGAGCTTATGAATTCTCAATTGTAATTTTTCGTAACTCTTGAAATATTATATCAACATAGCATAAAGTTAATCTTGAGGTCTGAAGGTGGCACGGTGGTAATTTTTTAGTCGAAGCCGATTGCGATGCTAGTTGAAGGTGGTTGCCGGAAGTTGCAGGTGGTTGCCGGAGGTTGCAGGTAGTGGAAGGTAAGACCTCCCTGGTGGAATAAAACTGGGTGAAAAAGAGGTCTTACCTTCCACTACCTGCAACCTCCGGCAACCACCACCAACTAGCATCGCAACCAGCTTCGACTAAAAAATTACCGATTTTTAAAACGGCAACCTATTTTTAGTCGCAGCCGGTTTTGAATTTTTTGAATTTTTTGAAATAATCGCCGGAACATAGAAGAAGCGGAAACCATTAGGGAGACTGACAAAAACCTCCGGGAACCGCACGGAAACCTTGGGTGGGGCGCAAAGTCTCCAGAGGTTTCCGTTCAGGTTTCCTAAGTGGGACAGGGGCATTACAGCACCAGAGACCTGAGTTTGATCCTTCCTGACTACGTGCTGTCTGTACGGAATTTATTCATTTTCCATGTGACTGCATGGTGCTCCAGTTTCCACTCCCACTCCAAAGAAGTACAGGTTTGTAGGTTGATTGGCTTCTGTAAAATTGCCACTAGTGTGTTGGATAGAATAGTGTATGGGTGATCGCTTGGTGGGATGGACTTGGTGGGCCAAAGGGCCTGTTTCCAAGCTGTATCTCTAAAACTGAACTAATAAGTATCGATAAAGGACATTACTTAGGAGTTAATTTAGAGGATTTTCTTCTGATAACACATGAGAAAAGTTTGACACCTGTGATGTGGGCAGTGTGATTCTGAAAGGGACTCGTTATATGGAAATTGATATCCCACGAGCAAAACAATTATCTTAAATCTTGACTATTATCTTAAATCAGAAACAGTAGGTCTTTTAACCATATAATAACCATATAACCATATAACAATTACAGCACGGAAACAGGCCATCTCGGCCCTACAAGTCCGTGCTGAACAAATTTTTTTCCCCTTAGTCCCACCTGCCTGCACTCATACAATAACCCTCCATTCCCTTCTCATCCATATGCCTATCCAATTTATTTTTAAATGATACCAATGAACCTGCCTCCACCACTTCCACTGGAAGCACATTCCACATCGCTACCACTCTCTGAGTAAAGAAGTTCCCCCTCATATTACCCCTAAACTTCTGTCCCTTAATTCTGAAGTCATGTCCTCTTGTTTGAATCTTCCCTATTCTCAAAGGGAAAAGCTTGTCCACATCAACTCTGTCTATCCCTCTCATCATTTTAAAGACCTCTATCAAGTCCCCCCTTAACCTTCTGCGCTCCAGAGAATAAAGACCTAACTTATTCAACCTATCTCTGTAACTTAGTTGTTGAAACCCAGGCAACATTCTAGTAAATCTCCTCTGTACTCTCTCTATTTTGTTCACATCCTTCCTATAATTGGGCGACCAAAATTGTACACCATACTCCAGATTTGGTCTCACCAATGCCTTGTACAATTTTAACATTACATCCCAGCTTCTATACTCAATGCTCTGATTTATAAAGGCTAGCATACCAAAAGCTTTCTTTACCACCCTATCTATATGAGATTCTACCTTCAAGGAACTATGCATGGTTATACCCAGATCCCTCTGTTCAACTGTATTCTTCAATTCCCTACCATTTACCATGTACGTCCTATTTTGATTTGTCCTGCCAAGGTGTAGCACCTCACATTTATCAGCATTAAACTCCATCTGCCATCTTTCAGCCCATTTTTCCAAATGGCCTAAATCACTCTGTAGACTTTGGAAATCCTTTTCATTATCCACAACACCCCCTATCTTGGTATCATCTGCATACTTACTAATCCAATTTACCACACCTTCATCCAGATCATTGATGTACATGACAAACAACAAAGGACCCAACACAGATCCCTGAGGCACCCCACTAGTCACCTGCCTCCAACCCGATAAACAGCCATCCACCATTACCCTCTGGCTTCTCCCATTCAGCCACTGTTGAATCCATCTTGCTATTCCTGCATTTATACCCAACAGTTGAACCTTCTTAACCAACCTTCCATGAGGAACCTTGTCAAAGGCCTTACTAAAGTCCATATAGACAACATCCACTGCCTTACCCTCATCAATTTCCCTAGTAACCTCTTCAAAAAATTCAAGAAGATTAGTCAAACATGACCTTCCAGGCACAAATCCATGTTGACTGTTCCTAATCAGACCCTGTATATCTAGATGCTTATATATATTATCTCTAAGTATCTTTTCCATTAATTTGCCCACCACTGAAGTCAAACTAACAGGTCTATAATTGCTAGGTTTTAAGTGTGTAGCTACTCCACAATATTCAGAGCTATCACAACCTAGGACCCAGATGCAGGATACAGGTGTCAGAGATTATGGAGAGAAGGCAGGAGAATGGGGTTAGGATGGAGATATAGATCAGCCATGATTGAATGACGGAGTAAACTTGATGGGCTGAAAGGCCCAATTCTACTCCTATTCCTTTTAACATTATGACCTATGATCCCCATTCATCTATCCACCCCAGCCTCATAATGTTAGTGGTTTAGTCGCCCACCAATAGCTCTCCAACAGCATTTAAATTTAAAGCGGGCTTCCCTCTAAATTAGTTAGTTATATGCAGCCAACCAGTGTTCTGCATCTGATTGCATGTTCAAATCTTAAGATGATTCCACCGGTTGGCATATTTTGCCTGCAGATGGAATTGAATGAGCACCGTTCCTGACTGGAAAACTGCATTGGTTCAGTAGTTGGTTCAATGTCTTGTTGGCATCACTGTCTTCTTTGTTCATTCAGATTTGAAACAGCTCCTTCATCAACTGAGGTTGGGAAGATATTTTGAATCACCTTCGCATGATCCTGAAAACGTCAGAACTGGAACAGAGCTGATTGAAAGCTCCGGAGAAATACATTTTCTGAAGCAGCAAAACCAGGATCATCATGATTGTGATCTCTTACCTGATTATAGCTTTTCATGGGCAAAGGTAAATTAAACATAATAATTGAGCAAAGTGTTTTTCCTGGGCTAGATGGCAGCACTCTACATTTCACTTGACCTTGTTTTTCTGCCATTATATATGATTAACTGTTGAAATTACAACGTTAATTGCTATTAGCTTGCAACAATATATTCTGAAAAATAGCTGGAAAATCGAAGGTACACAAAAATATTCTGAAATTATTCTGAAAAATAGTTGGATAGCACGCATTTGGTAAAACTATACGACTGGAGTCAAAAATTAATCTTGTTCAAATTCCCACTCCTTCAGTTCCTTATCCAAATGTCCCTTGAATTTTGCCATTATGTCTCTCCATTATTCTTGTCCAAATGCCACATTTCTACGTAAATTTGTTAATGAAATCTGTTCTTCATCTTGAACTACTGAGCCGTCATGCCTTGGTTCCAGTGTTTTGGCAATGCAAACATATTTCATCTATCTATTCCCTTAATGCTTGAATATGATCTCTTCTGAGCCCTTACTTCTCTAGCGTAAACAATCCCAGGCTCTTCAACCTTTCTTCATAGCTTAGATGCCTTAAGCTATACATCAGTTTGGCTGCACTGAATTTAATCCCTGGATATCCTTGATTTAGCACGATGATTAAAATTCTGTCGACTAACAGTGGTATTCTCTCATTTTGCAACTGTGGCTATAATGCAATGTACCTCGTTTAAAGTGTTTAAATCTCCTGAGGTAGGAAAAACATTATTTAAATGCAAGCCTGTTCATTTTTACACAGATATGTTATCATCTGGGATTTCTCCAGTCCCACTCTCCCTGAATTCACATATGTTTCTTTACTGCTGTGGCACACTCTATTCACTAGAACATAAATCAGTACTTCGGTTCACAATCGCTGTACAGAAATATGTAAAAATGATGCCAAAAGAATCTAATCTCTTCTGCCTGCTCATGGTTCATATTCACCATTCCCTGCATATCTGTGTTCCTGCATATCCAATCGAAAAGTCTCTTAAATGCCACTATCATATCTGCCTCCACCTCCACCCCTGGCAGCACATTTGAAGCACTCAATATTCCAGATCACTGCCCTGTGTTTGCAGAAATTGCTACCTGCGGTTTACAAAAACATAGAAACAGAAACAGAAGCACAAACTCAGCCCAGGGTGGTTAAGAGCAGACAGTAACTTGTTTAGTACATTGGCCACCAGACACTTATCTGAGTGAGAAGTAAAATGGAGCAGTGGGGAAAAAAAAAGATGCCTGTGGAATAGTAGATAATAGGGAGCAGTAAAAAGGGGAGGGATAGTAATCAGTATTGAAATTAGAGGAGTGAAAAGGGAATGAAATGGATGGTGATGAAAACATTAGAAATTGGGTGGCGATAGTGCAGTTGTAATCTGGGTTCAAAGGGAAGGAAATGCATCATTCAGCTTATGATAGAGTGACTTTGAAAATTGACCAGTGAGAGTGAATGTGGTAGAGTTAAATATATTAATCTTTTCACCTAGGTGATGGCCTGAATTATTATTACGTAAAACATACAAGAGTACAGAACGGGGATAAACCCTTCGGCCCACATTGTTCTCTGATCCTGATGCCAAGATAAATTAATCACATCTGCCTGCTTATGATCCATATCCTTCTAGTCCCTGCTTATCCACATGTCTATCTAAAAGCCTCTTAAACACCATTACAAGCAGGAATGGGTCCATGACTGCATGTCTGCTCAGCCATTCAATAAGAGCAGAGCTGATCCCTTACCTCAGCATCACTTTCTGCTATCAACATCTTTTCCTTTAAAATCCAAAACTCTTTTATCAATCTGCCTTCCATGCACTCATCGACTGTCTCCCTGCAGCGCTTTAAATTGGAGGTTCCCAAAGATTCATTATCTGCTGGTTGAACATATTGTTTCTTATCTCATAACGTCATAAGGTGATAAATGATAGGAGCAGAATTAAACCATTCGCCCCATCAAATGTACTCCGCCATTCAATCATAGCTGATCTATCTCTCCCTCCTAACCCCATTCTCCCGTCTTCTCCCCATAATAGAAACATAGAAACATAGAAAATAGGTGCAGGAGTAGGCCATTCGGCCCTTCGAGCTTGCACCGCCATTCAATATGATCATGGCTGATCATCCAACTCAGTATCCTGTACCTGCCTTCTCTCCATACCCCCTGATCCCTTTAGCCACAAGGGCCACATCTAACTCCCTCTTAAATATAGCCAATGAACTGACCTCAACTACCTTCTGTGGCAGAGAATTCCAGGATTCACCACTCTATGTGTGAAAAATGTTTTTCTCATCTCGGTCCCCTTATCCTTAAACTGTGACCCCTTGTTCTGGACTTCCCCAACATCGGGAACAATCTTCCTGCATCTAGCCTGTCCAACCCCTTAAGAATTTTGTAAGTTTCTATAAGATCCCCTCTCAATCTCCTAAATTCTAGCGAGTACAAGCCGAGTGACAATCCCTGACACTAGTATTAATCAAGAATCTATCTATCTCTCCCTGAAAAAAATCAATTGACGACCTCCACAGCCTTATGTGGCATATAATTCCATTAAATTCACCACCCTCTGACTAAAGAAACTCCTTCTCATCTCCTTCCTAAAGGAATGTCCTTTAATTCTGCGATTATGATCTCTGGTCCTAGACTCTCCCACTAATTAAAACATCCTCTCCACATTCACTCTATTCAAGCCTTTCACTATACTGTAAGTTTCAATGAGGTCTCCCCTCATCCTTCTAAACTCCAGTGAGTACAGGCCCAGTGCCGTCAAATGCTCATCATCTGTTAACCCACTCAGTCCTGAGATTATTATTGTAAACCTCCTCTGAACCCTCTCCAGAACCAGCACATCCTTCCTCAGATATGGTGCCCAAAATTGCTCACAAAATGCAATCTTAATCCTGAATGGACAACCCCTTTTTTAAAGACCACACTGCCTGGTTCTGGACTTCACATCCATGGTAAACATAATCCTCATATCTACCCAGTTGACCCTCATTCGTATTTATGTTTTGGAAAGAACTGCAGATGCTGGTTTAAATTGAAGGGAGACACAAATTGCTGGAGTAACTCAGCGGGACAGGCAGCATCTCATTCAGTCTGAAGAAGGGTCGCGACCCAAAACGTCACCCATTCCTTTTCTCCAGAGATGTTGCCTGCCCCGCTAAGTTACTCCAGCACTTTGTGTCTACCTCCAATTAGTACTTAATATGTTTCCATAAGATCTCATCTCATTATGAAGTTGCCAGGACTTGAGGGCAAATGTGGGCAAATGAGTGTCTCTTGGATGGGGCATCTTGGTCAGCATGGACAAGTGGGCCAATAGGCCTGTTTCTGTGCTGTATAACTACATGACACATTGACACACTCTTCTAAACACAAGTGCTCATCGGATTACTTTTACTTAACATGAAAACCCAACTATCCCTCGCCCTCACTTCGGTAAGTCCGACCATACCGCGGTGCTGCTTCTTCCTGCCTACAGGCAGCAATAGAAGAGCGCACCCCCAGAAGTGAGGACAGCACAGAGCTGGTCGGGGGGGGGGGGGGGGGAAAACCCAGGACTGTTTGGGGGCTGTAGCACAGGGCAATGTTCAAGGACTCGGCAATGGACTTGAACGAATACGCCACAGTCGTTACAGACTTCATAAAGAAATGTGTGGAGGACTGCATCCCTACAAAAACCTTCCGAGTGTTTCCCAATCAGAAACCTTGGATGAACTTTGAGATCCGCACTCTTCTGAAGTCCAGACACAGGGCATTCACGTCCGATGATACAGTGGCCTACATGAAGTCCAGATACGACCTTGGTAAGGCCATCAAAAAGGCCAAAAGGGACTTCTGCTCCAAACTGGAGGATGAGACAGATGTTCGGCAGCTGTGGCGGGGCCTGAATGCAATCACCTCCTACAAGGCGAAACCAGGAGGCAGCTCGAATGTCGGCGAAACATCACTCCCTGACGAGCTCAATGCGTTTTACGCACGCTTTGACAGGGAGAATACTGATGTGCCTTCCCGATCCCCCATTCGCTGTGATGGCATTTCAGTCTCAGTCACAGAGGCTGACGTCAGGAAATCCTTCAGAGGGGTGAACCCCCGAAAAGCACCTGGTCCTGATGGTATACCCGGTCGTGTTCTAAAAACCTGTGCGGACCAACTGGCTGGAGTTTTTACGGACATTTTCAACCTCTCACTTCTGAGGTCTGAGGTCCCCACCTGCTTTAAAAGGGCATCAATTATACCGGTGCCCAAGAAGAGTAAGGTGACGTGCCTCAATGACTATCGACCAGTGGCACTAACGCCGGTGGTGATGAAGTGCTTTGAGAGGCTGATCATGGAGCAAATCAACTCCTACCTCGACAAAAACCTGGACCCACTGCAGTTCGCTTACCGCCACAACAGATCAACGGTGGATGCGATCTCGCTGGCCCTCCACTCCGCACTGGACCACTTGGACAACAAAAACTCATATGTCAGGCTGTTATTCATCGATTACAGCTCGGCATTCAACACAATCATCCCCTCCAAACTGGTTACCAAACTCGCAGAACTGGGTCTCTGCGCATCCCTCTGCAACTGGATACTCGACTTCCTCATCCACAGACCACAGTCTGTTCGTATTGGTGGAAATGTCAGCCTCGATAACAATCAGCACGGGAGCACCTCAAGGCTGCGTGCTCAGCCCCCTGCTGTACTCACTCTATACCCATGACTGCGTAGCCAACCACAGTGCGAACTCCATCATCAAGTTCGCTGACGACACCACTGTTGTGGGGCGTATCACTGATGGGGATGAGTCAGAATATAGAAGGGAGATTGAGCAACTGTCCATATGGTGCCAGCCCAATAACCTGGCCCTCAACTCCACCAAAACCAAGGAACTGATTGTGGACTTTGGAAGGAGTAGGAGGGGGATGCACAGCCCCATTTATATCAACGGGTCGATGGTTGAAAGGGTCAAGAACTTCAAATTCCTGGGCGTGCACATCTCTGAAGATCTTTCCTGGTCCGAGAACACTAACGCAATTATCAAAAAAGCTCATCAGCGCCTCTACTTCCTGAGAAGATTACGGAGAGTCGGTTTGTCAAGGAAGACTCTCTCTAACTTCTACAGGTGCACAGTAGAGAGCATGCTGACCGGTTGCATCGTGGCTTGGTTCGGCAATTTGTGCGCCCTGGAGAGGAAAAGACTACAAAAAGTAGTAAACACTGCCCAGTCCATCATCGGCTCTGACCTTCCTTCCATCGAGGGGATTTATCGCAGTCGCTGCCTCAAAAAGGCTGGCAGTATCATCAAAGACCCACACCATCCTGGCCACACACTCATCTCCCTGCTACCTTCAGGTAGAAGGTACAGGAGCCTGAAGACTGCAACAACCAGGTTCAGGAATAGCTACTTCCCCACAGCCATCAGGCTATTAAACCTGGCTCGGCCAAAACTCTGATTATTAATAACCACTTTCTGCTATTTGCACTTTATCAGTTTATTTATTCATGTGTGTATATATTTATATCATGGTATATGGACACATTTATCTGTTTTGTAGTAAATGCCTACTATGTTCTGTGTGCTTAAGCAAAGCAAGAATTTCATTGTCCTATACAGGGACACATGACAATAAACTCACTTGAACTTGAACTTGAACTTGTCCTTGGATTCAATCTGATGAATCTATTCTGCACTCTCTCACTCACACGTCTAGTTTTTCTTAGGTGGAGAGACCTGATTCAGATTTAGATTCAGATTCAGATTTGTTAATTGTTATCTGCACCAGGAGGCAATGGATTTCCTTGTTCACATGAAGCATATATATGTAAATATATATCTATATATTAATGATACATACAAGTATAAATACAATGACGAGTGCAACACACCTGAACGGTGCAATATTGTAGTGTAAAATCCAAGTAGTGCAAAAGATGAAAATACAGTACCACCATAATAATTGAAAAAGATAGAATTAAGAGCAGGAGTACATGGCTGGACCTCCGGGAATGATGTGTGAAAGAGTTGAATAGATCAGGAGTTATGCCCCTGTCCCACTTAGGAAACCGGAACGGAAACCTCTGGAGACTTTGCGCCCCACCCAAGGTTTCCGTGCGGTTCCCGGAGGTTGCAGGTGATTGCCGGAGGTTGCAGGTAGTGGAAGCAGGTAGAGAGACTGACAAAAACCTCCGGGAACCGCACGGAAACCTTGGGTGGGGCGCAAAGTCTCCAGAGGTTTCCGTTCCGGTTTCCTAAGCTGGACAGGGGCATCAGTTTGCATTGGGGAAGGAGCTATTCTTCAGTCTGAATGTTCAAAGTTTTAAGCTTCTCCCAAAAGATAGAAATGAGGAAAGGGAATAGCCGGGGTGACAGGCATCTTTGATAATTCATTCAGCCTTCCTGTTGAAATCCACTTTAGACTGGATAGAAGGAAGTAAAGATGGTGTGAATTGATGAGCCTGTGATAGACTGGGCTATGTTCACCACTTTCCCACTTTCAGTTTCAGTTTAGAAACAGAAACAGTGAAAAGCTGAAAGACAAAAGTCACAATCCAGTCAGCAGAAAGACTTTCTGCAGGTTCAGGTGGCCAAGGACAGAGAAGTTACCATACCAGGCTGATATGTAACCCATCAGGATACATTCTATACTGTATCTGTTGTGTCTTCTCAGACGCAAGTAAATGCTATGTCTTCCCAGAGGCAAGTAAATATGCTGCTATACTTCCTTGATCATTACTTCAGTGTGAAGAGACAAAGTAAAGTTGCCCGTGTTATGGATGAATAAGAACTTGAAGCTGTCGACCATCTCCACAGCAGCTCTGCTAATGAGCAGAGGGTTGTTTTCATCGCCTCGCTGCCTTAGGTCAACAAATATCTCTTTGTTGATGCTACATGTCAGCAGTGTTTGCTATATTCCAGATGAAGTCTCACCAGGGCTCCGAATAATTGGATCAATTCTTCCCAACTTCTGCACTCATAAAATATGTCTTTTGTCTTCCTAATTGCTTTGTTGTAACTACTGATAATTCAAAATGTTCAATTACTTTTTCACTTTTATTTTAAAAATATATGAACTATAGAATATTCAAAATTTGAAATGAATCAAATGCAATGGCCTTATGGTAAATACATTCACCCCACCAAACTCTGCATCCAACGCATCATACTCTGATATTCCTGTTATCTCCAATGTGATTCCACCACTAGTCACGTCGTGCCATCTCCACTGCTTTCCGCCTTCTACAGATATCGCTGCCTCCGCAATTCCTTGGTTCATTCATCCCTTCCCATATAATATAACCATATAATAATTACAGCACGGAAACAGGCCATCTCGGCCCTACAAGTCCGTGCCGAACAACTTTTTTTCCCTTAGTCCCACCTGCCTGCACTCATACCATAACCCTCCATTCCCTTCTCATCCATATGCCTATCCAATTTATTTTTAAATGATACCAATGAACCTGCCTCCACCAATTCCACTGGAAGCTCATTCCACACCGCTACCACTCTCTGAGTAAAGAAGTTCACCCTCATGTTACCCTTAAACTTCTGTCCCTTAATTCTGAAGTCATGTCCTCTTGTTTGAATCTTCCCTATTCTCAAAGGGAAAAGCTTGTCCACATCAACTCTGTCTATCCCTCTAATCATTTTAAAGACCTCTATCAAGTCCCCCCTTAACCTTCTGCGCTCCAGAGAATAAAGACATAACTTATTCAACCTATCTCTGTAACTTAGTTGTTGAAACCCAGGCAACATTCTAGTAAATCTCCTCTGTACTCTCTCTAGTAGTACTGTACTCTGTACTCTCTCTCTCTTCGCATCCAAACCACCCCCTCCTCAGGTACTTTTCACTGCAACCACAGGAGATGTAACACCTGTCCCCATTCCTACACTGACCTATCTGATCTGGGCTTCCTCCATTGTCAGAGTGAGGCAACACACAAACTGTAAGAACAGAACCTCATACTTCGATTGCGTAGCTTACAACCTAACGGTATGAATGTTAAATTTTCAACTTTTAAATAGCCTTCAACAGATCCACCCCCTATTCTCCTTCACACCCCCCCCCCTCTCTTTCTCCTCACCTCCCTTCCCACTACTTGTCCTTTGCTGGACTCCCATCTGTTTTTCCCGTCAACCCCTCAATCCCCACCAACCCCCCCTCCCACCCCCCAAACCATCTGCCTGTCAAAAGATCCCGTTTCGCTGAACACCTTCGCTCAGTCTGCCTGGACCTACCTGATCTCCCGGTTGCTAAACACTTTCATTCTTCGTATCATTCCCACACAGACCTTTCTGTCCAAGGCCTCCTCCATTGTCAGAGTGAAGTTAAACGCAAATCGGACGAACAGCACCTCATATTTCGCTTGGGCAGCTTAAAACCCAGTGGTATGAACCTTGATTTCTCTAACTTCAAATAACCCCGGCATTCCCTCTCTCTACATCGCTCCCCCACCCAAGTCACACCAGCTTCTCGTTCTCACCCAACAAACAGCTAACAAATCGTCTGTTTCCTATATAATCGTTACTATTTGCATATCTTTCATTCATTGTTTTATATCTCTCTACACCATCGTCTATGTCTCCCATTTCCCTTTACCGTGACTTTCAGCCTGAAGAAGAATCTTGTCCTGAAACATCATCCATCCCTTCTCTCCAGAGATGCTGCCTGTCCTGCTGAGTTTTTCCAGCCTTTTGTATCTATCTTCGGTTTAAACCAGCAACTGCAGTTCCTTCCGTCAAAAATCCCTTAATTTATATTTTATCATATTTTATACTGCCAGTCCCCATTTCCAGCTTTCTTCTCTCCCCCACCGCCTGACAATTGGCAGAAGAGGGGTCACAACTCAAAACGTCACCTATCCATGCTTCCCACAGATGCTGCTTGACCTGCTGAATTACTACAGCATTTTTTTGTCCTTTTGTGTATTAACCAGCATCTGCAGTCCTTCGTTTCTACATTTTCTGCAAGATTTCTTGCCTTCCGATCTCACTGGAAATTCACTAACAAATGTCTTCAACATTTGCAATTCCTAAATACATATAAAATCATGAGAGGCAGAGATAATGTGAATGGCCACCGTTTTTTTTCTCAAAGTAGGAATGTGACTAAAATGTGAGGGTAGAGATTTAAGGCGAGAGGCAAAATATTCAAAGGGGATCTGAAGGGCAGGTTTTTTTTCGCACAGATGTCAGTGGATACGTGGAATAAGCTGCCTGAGGAAGTGGTACATGCAGGTACAATTATAATGTTCTAAATATATTTGGGCAGGCATATAATTAGAATGGTTTCGAGGGGTATGGGTTAAACACAGGTAAATAGGACTTGCTCAGATAAGCAACTTGGTTGACATGGGTGAGTTGGGCCGAAGGACTTGGTTCCATACTGTATGACACTAATTACTGTTCAAAGTTTCACATTCTTCTTTCCAGTCCTACAGTACAAAGGAAGGAACATTGGGGATAGACACAAAATGCTGGATAACTCAGCGGTTGAGGCAGCATCTCTGGAGACGTTTTAGACAAGTCAGATGAAAGGCCTCAACCCGAAACGTGACCTACTCCTTTTCTCCTCGGGAACCTTGTCTATCTTTGTTGTAAACCAGCATCTGCAGTTCCTTCCTACACAAGAAACATTGGGGAATGCCATCCACTGCAAAATCTTAATGACAAATTGTCTTCAAATAGCAGGTCATTCTTAATCTATCAACTTCGTGGAAGCTTTTATCCAACTTAGACCTATTTGCACCGACTCAAATGCCATTCAAAGGAGATATGTAACATTCAAAGGAGATACGCAGGACAAGGCTTTTATACACAGAGGGTGCCTGGAACATGCTGTCAGGGATAGTGGTGGAAGCAGGTACGACAGTGGAATCAAAGAGGCTTTTAAATGGGGACATCTTGGACTTGCAGGGAATGGAAGTACATAGTATGAATCATATGCAGGCAGGTGAGGTTGGCTTGGTTTGGCATCATGTTCAGCACAGGCATAGGGGGCAGAAGGGACTTTTCCTGTGATGCACTTTTCTATGTCTATGTTAATTATATCTCTGTGACTCCCGTGTTCTTCTGCTATGATGCCACTTAATGTATTGTGCTGCAATGGTTAAATGATTCCACAATTAATATTGTTTTCATTAATCACGAAACATTAAAAATGCAAAGTAATTTGAAATCAATTAAACAAGAGGTATCACATCCTTTACCACAAGCCTCTACTTCCTGAGAAGATCACAGAGAGTCGGTTTGTCAAGGAGGACTCTCTCTAACTTCTACAGGTGCACAGTAGAGAGCATACTGACCGGTTACATCGTGGCTTGGTACGGCAACTTGAGCGCCCTGGAGAGGAAAAGACTACAAAAAGTAGTAAACACTGCCCAGTCCATCATCGGCTCTGATCTTCCTTCCAACGAGGGGATTAATCGCAGTCGCTGCCTCAAAAAGGCTGGCAGTATCATCAAAGACCCACACCATCCTGGCCACGCACTCATCTCCCTGCTACCTTCAGGTAGAAGGTACAGGAGCCTGAAGACTGCAACAACCAGGTTCAGGAATAGTTACTTCCCCACAGCCATCAGGCTATTAAACCTGGCTCGGTCAAAACTCTGATTATTAATAACCAATTATCTGTTATTTGCACTTTATCATTTTATTTATTCATGTGTGTGTGTATTTATATTATGGTATATGGACACTGATCTGTTTTGTAGTAAATGCCTACTATGTTCTATTGTGCTGAAGCAAAGTAAGAATTTCATTGTCCTATACAGGGACACATGACAATAAACTCACCTGAACCTGAACTTGAACTTGAACTTGAACTTTGACTGAGCAGCATACTGCCTCACCTCACTTGGCACCTTCCCATTTCCTGGTGCCTGGTTTGGTGTCAATGAGACAGATTAGATTCATATTTCACTCGACTCAACTCAATGGAAGAACCTACCAAAATAATGAAGAGTTGGATGTGGACAGTTTCCCAGCTCTATGCAACCTGGACCTAATCCCCGTGGTTTCCACCAGAATGAAGGAGTTACGAGGTCACCCAGCATTACAAGGATTATCAAGAACCTGAGCAGAACTAACTCTGTTTTGTCCACTTTGCAGGAAAATGACACATAGTTATTGATGTTACGTGAAATATTCATGTAGCTTTTCTGAAATTTATGATCTTAGTCAATTTTTTTAAAATCTTCAATGTCAGAGGATTTGATTGTCATGTTCTCCCAATTAGGTTTGCTTCTCTGCAGACCAGCTGGTTGGAATCTTCTTAAATGGGAGTGATTCTGCCATATCAAAAGACCACTTCGATCAGATCAGCCCTGCCATTGTTCAGCAACTGCTAAGTGGAGCTTGTCAACATGGTGGCTGGGAATACGCACAATCTATCGTCCTTCCAACTAATGCTGAGAGTAAGTTACGCACAATAACGTGGTTTTGTTGTTCTGACAGAATGCAATGGTAAAATCAATGTATACATCATTTCCTTCTGTCTGTAGTAGGGTTAACCAGCCATATGTTTGTCATTATTTTCAATTTCGCTCAAAGCCAGACTCTGGAAGATGTATTTGAAATAATTCCCTCAAATCATTATCGCTTGGTGGAAGAAATAAACCACGTAGTTAGATCTGAAAATTAATTTCTACAATTTTGTTAATAAAGAAGCCAGCAATGAAAATGACAAAGCAATATTTCAAAATATTCGATCTACTTCAAATTTAACAGCTGAAATTGCTGCAGGTTATAGCTACAACAGAACTAACATTTGGGACTAATTAATCAATGTATTACTCTGCTTGTTGCAAGTTGGCTTTCTGTACATTTCAGCAATAGAAACACTATTTGAACGGTGGCAAGTAATTGGAATCAGACTCCATTGGATACATGCTCCAATTAAGTAGCAGTAATAACTAGTGAAATGACAAGAGTAGAAATGCCAACCTCAACAGTCGACTGTTTTATAAAATGCCAGCATTTCAACCTGGAAAGTGTTATGAAGCAGAGGGACTGCGAATTTGTGATCCCAGCTACAACGACAGACGTGTACAGTAATTTGTTCTTCCCCCGCACAATTAAAGCATGGAATAATCTCCACCCTACTATAGTTACTCAACCAGATGCAACTCAATTTAAAGTAGCTCTTTCTCCCCAATAACCCTTTCTGGCTAAGTCCTCCCTCCACCACCTCCAGTTTAAATTCCATTTGGAATATTTTGGAGGACCAAGAAACCAAGAACCAAGAAGAACCAAGGAGTCCTAGAACATGGATCTCTGAAAATAGCACCACAGGTAGACAGGATGGTGAAAAAAAGATATTTGTCATGCTGGCCTTCCTCATTACTGTCTGACATTAGAGTCATAGAGTCATATAGCATGGAAACAGGTGCAACATGCTGGAGTAACTCAACGGGTCAGGCATCATCTCTGGAGAAAATGGATGTGAGGTTTTGCATCCGACCCTCAACCCGAAATGCACCTATCCAATTTTCCCAACTATGCTGCCTGACCCACTGAGTTACTCCAGCATCTTGTGTCTATCTTTGGTAGAAACCAGCATCTGCAGTTCCTTGTTATTACATGGTTAGGCCTTTCAGCTTAACTCATCTATGTCGTCCAAGATGCCCCATCTACACTGGTACTAAATATGAAGAAGAGTAACGATATCTTGTAGGGCACCGGATCATATACATATGAACAGATCAAAGTGAAATAAACCACCCTGCTTCATGAAGGAACTTAGTTTTGTTTGATGGCGTGATAGATACAGCATGGAAACAGCTCCTTCAGCCCACTGAGTCCATGCCGACCATCGATCATCCCTTCACACTAGTTCTATGTTATCACGCTTTCTCATCAACTTCCCACACATTTGGGTTGACAGAGGCCAACTTACAAACCACACATCTTTGTGATGTGGGAGGAAATATGGAGGGTCACAGAAAAAATGTGCTAACTGCACACAGGCAGGACCTAAAGACAACCCAGGTCTCTGGTGCCGTGAGGCAGCATCTCTACCAGCTGCTGAAAATGACAAATGAAAAATACAAAACTTGCATTGTTCAAAAAAATGAAGATTTCAGAACCATGCCTAAATCTAAGAAACTATGATTCAAGTTAAAAATTATTCCAAAGCAGAAAATTTAAATTACTTGATTTAAAGAAACAAAGCATTAATCTTATAAATCCTTTTCTATTTACGTCAACAAAATAAACTAAAGATAGACACAAAGTTCTGGAGTGGCTCAGCTGAGTTACTCCAGCACTTTGTGTCTATCTTTGGTATAAACCGCATCTGCAGTTCCTTGTTATTATAAAATAAATTAATTATTCCTCTTCTCTAGTCATGACTCTGCTGATATAAACAATGCTTTGTAATCTACAACTCAGTTGAACATCCTGTAAGTGGACAGAAATACAGAATAAGCGCTTAGAATTTGAATATTGTACCTCTTAAACATATATCCTTCACAGAATGAAACTTACCATCTGAGAGTATATTTAACTCCACGCATTCACCGATAGGGTTACACGATTCTCAGGCCAACTAGGGATAGGTAATAAATATCTGTTTCATCAGCAAATCCAAAAATAATTTCTAAAAAGCTGCACAGCCTTTTCATCTATGGTGGAAGAAAGCACAGAACTGAGAAGGAAGGTGAGGTTAGAAACAAAAAACGTGATAGTAAAACAGAAAATTCAGTTAATTAACAGCATATCCATCAGCATCCACAAAGGGGAAACACAAGCAAGCATTGCCTGCAAAGCCACTTTACAGAAATGAAATGATGCCATTTACATTGCGAACAGGCTTTTTTTCTTTACAGATGCTGATGAACCTGTTCCATATTCCCAATGTTTGAGAAATGAATGCAAATGAAAAGTTCTTAAATTCAGAGTTATATAGAGTAGAATAGTAAGATTAAACGAGAACTTACCAGTTTGAAGTTTGATCTGTATTTTATGAGGAGGAACGTTGAGGGAATACGTGAAGAACCCCGCTTACGACGCATGCGTGTCATCCTTCAAAGCAGCGGTGTGAGGTCACAGATATCCTATATTGACCTAACATAGTAAGATTATGAAAGAGATACCAGTTTTTGATATGATCATAAGAGGGTGGGAGCGGAGGGCACGTATTCCCTCAACGTTCCTCCTCATAAAATACAGATCAAACTTCAAACTGGTAAGTTCTCGTTTAATCTTACTATTTTACTTCGGAGTCACGTGAGTGACTACGTGAAGATTTCAAAGCTCTGTGACCTCATGCCGTGGAACGAGTCCATGCTTCACAACTGCCTTGGTTGTGGGGAGAAATGATGTTAACATCATTAAACATAATACGATATTGAAACCCCACTGTAAAATATTAAATCCAATTATTGCCCCTATTTATGCGGTGAATTATATGCAGAACTTAAAATTATTTCTGCAATTCTTCCAGGTTCAATAACTGGTTTGTTATAAAGTTGTTGGATAGTTTCCTCCATTGACCATTCTACTGTCTTGAGGGTTTTGTACATTGGTACGTCCAACTTCATAGCTGCCAATGTAGTTGCAGCCCTGATGGAGTAAGATTTAAATTTTCCCTTAGTGTCCACTCCAGCCTTTGTTAGGACTTGCTTAGCCATTTAGAGATGATCTGACTGTCACTGTTTTGAGTGGCTATTAGTAGCTGATAAACGTGACATTTCTTCCTCTGATGATCTAGCATACTTCATGTATGATAGTAAATTAGTTATAATACAGCAACGACCATCTGTCGTATAGGCTCTGTACTTTGTTTTTAGGCCTGCTGACCCCTGTCTGTTCTGTTTGACCCTATGATTAATGTGACAGGTTTAATTCCCTGATGAAATCATCATTTTGTCCAGCCTTAGTTTCTGTAGTGACTGGATTCTTTGTGCCATGACCAAGGCCATCAGCATGACTGTTTACATAGTCAGTTTCTGTAATGATAGAGCTGTAGCTGGAGACCAGTTTCTTAACTTGGTCAGTACAAAACTCACATCCTATATATGAATGTACCTAGTTCTTGAGGATTAATTTTAACATGCCCCTAATGAGTTTTGTTACCAGTGTGTGTGTCCCCACAGAATGCCGCTCTGTACCTTCGACAGGTGTGTAGACAGAGCACTCCTGGCGCAATTGTGGTACTATGACTAAGCCTCTCATCGTAATGGAGGCTTGCCAGGAATTCCAGAACAGATGGCTGTTCATATATCTGTGGGTGATGATAATAGTTATGAATGTACCTCCTATTTCTAGAGGATACCAAGTACTGTTGAATGAGTGGACTGTCTGTGACCCACTGAAAAGATTCCGCCTATGGTCCGTCAGTCCTAGGCGTAGAAGAGGTGCTTTCAATTCTACAATAAATAGGTTAATATAGATAGTAACATGGGTAACTCTCCATGTTGCTAGAAAGAACCAGTAAGTTTGAATGACGCGTGACTGCGTTCAGTAATTAGATAATGTCTGATATTATATGGCTGGCACACAGTCCCTATGCCAATTCTACTAGCAGTCTGATGGATAGTTTGTTCCCTGCCAGTCTCCATTAAGGCTGTACCATATTTACCAGCAAAGTCAGTGCAATGTGAACTGTGTTAGCAGTGAACCGCAGATGACCTGTAGTTAACACATCTGTGGGCACCTCTAATTGGTAATCTAGTCAGCATATCTTGATACGATGCTCGCCAGATAGTACCCTAGGATCAATACAGAAGATGACACAAAGTTCCCATCAGTACGAAGTATTCCATTAACCCAAGATGAAGTGGCCACCACCTCTGATTATGATAAGGATATTTAGTACATGAGTTTCTGTGGTTCTTATTGGATGTCTCCATAACATCTATAATGTGTGTACGTAGTTTAATAATGCTTCAATTTGTTTCTTCCTTGTCTGAATGACGTTCAGTTCAGTACATGCTGAACTAAGGAGCAAGTAATGAATACCTCCACATTCTATATCAGTGGTTTGGGAGGTTCCAGGTTTGCATATAAGACCAGTGCATCCTGGTGAACTAGTGTCATGTCTATTTCTAATAGTGCGGCCGATAATATCCCGCTGATAGGACTTTAGAACGTTCTTTCGGTTTAATACCTTGTCCTGTTATGTTCCCGGAGGTAAATGTCTTGCCAACACCTCAGCAAAGGTATTGGCTTGCAGGTAATGTGTAGACATGTACTCAATGCTGGCAGCCATCCTGGCCTCTAGATCTTTGCCAGTCTGTTCTTGCTGAAAGTATTGCCCCACCATGTCCAGCAACTTGGTTTCCTCGTCCTCCATATGGGAATGTGGCTCCATCTCTGGTTCAGAATCTAACACAGGCAGCCCTTCAATACCCTCTTCCGAGGAGGATGAAATGTCAAGCAGCCATTTATGGTAATCTGCTGAGGGACTTACACCTTTGCCACTGTGGCTATCGTCCATATCCTGGAGCCTGCCACTCTGGAGAAGTTCCTCCAACAACCGCTCCTGCCGACCTACATGCTCTCGGGCACTAGTCGCACGCGGTTTTTGCCGCAGCCGGTCCCCATGCCTACGGGCACTGATCGCTCCCGGCCGCCCCATATAATTGTGCCGTTCCTCGCAGTCCCGGTTCACCTGTCGCTGATGGCCGAACATGCTGCAGCCTCTTGTACCGGTTTCCCAGCTCCGCTAAAGTGGCCGCTGCTGGCTGCGCTATATCCTGCAGCTGCTCATCCTTACTCTGGTATCAGTAAGTATTATCCGGAGGCTGTTTCTCCACATCATTTTCGCAGTGATGTACTTTGCGCTTTGCCTTCCCGCCCGGTCTAGGATTTGATTTTCCCGGCGCGGGGTTTAAATCCGGCACAGCTGATGTCTCCCCTCCTTCAGGGTTATGTAAACCTGTGCCTTGGTCAGGGTCTGACCAAAATTGGTCCTGCCCACTCTCCTCCGAGGAGTAAGAGATATTCTGCGGCCCCACACGGGGTACCGCTGTGGGGCTTACCTCCTGCCCACTGTGGCTAGTCTCCACATTCATGTGACTGCCACTGTGAAGGAGCTCCTTTTTCCTCCGCTGTTCCCGTCCCCCGTACACACGGGCACTGGTTTGCGGGTTTTCCTCACCCCGCCGCTGACCGTACCGGTCCTGTTTGTAGGTCCACCACTCCACACGGTCCCGGTACTCACAGGCACCTGTGCTGGCTGCTGATCATGCTGCAGCCACTCGTACTGGCTTCCTCCAGCGTGGGCTAGCGGGTCCAACGCGTACTCAGTGCTCTTCGGCACTGACAGCTGGTCGCTATTTTTAGAACATTGCGGAAGTGCCGTTAATGCGCCCTCTCCGCACTTCCAGCGCCTCGGACCCATCTAATACTTTAACCAAAGGATTAACAAACAGATTCTATGAAAAACCCCCATTTTAGGTTTACACCATTTTCCCACATACCTATAGTAAGGGTCATAGAAACATAGAAACATAGAAATTAGGTGCAGTAGTAGGCCATTCGGGCCTGCACCGCCATTCAATTCAATGGGGTCCGTGGGGTTGTACCCGAGTCGTTGGGATTTTTTGCTGTGTAGCCGGTCAAACCGGCTCTAACGCTCTCGGTACTGGCCGCTCCTGGCTGCTCGTTTATCTCAGACCGCTGGGACCGACCCCGGTGCTCACGGTACTGGTCCCTCGCGGTCGTTTGCAGCCGGTCAACCCGGCTCCAATGCCCTCAGTTCTGGGCGCTCCCGCTGTTCGTCAGGTTCGAACCGCTCAGACCGACCCCGGTGCTCACGGCACTGGTCCCTTGCGGTAGTTTCGCAGCCGGTCAAACCGGCTCCAATGCCCGCAGCACTGGCCGCTCCCGGCTGCTCGTTAATCTTAAACCGCTGGGACCGACCCCGGTGCTCACGGCACTGGTCCCTCTGCGGTCGTTTTGCAGCTGGTCAGACCGGCTCCAATGCCCTCAGCACTCCCCCGCTCCCGGCTGCTCGTAGGGACCCCCTCGGACCAACCCCGGTACTTACAGCACTGGTCCTCCACCTGCTTCAACCAGCCCCGGTATTCTCGGCGCTGGCCGCTAGCCACTGCTCCAACCCAGACTCGCTTGAGACTGGCATACGGGACGTCTTTTGCTTTGCTTCCCGCCCGGCCAAGAAGTGAATTTTGCCGGTGCAGGAGCGAAGTCGGGCACAGGTGTTTCCTCTCCAGAAGATTGGCGTGCCGTTGCTGCTGCTGCCGGCTGCCCGCACTCCGCGGTTCTCCCCCGCCAGCTTTCCGCAGCCTTCATGGATCCGGTCCATGTCTCCACCTAAAAGGTAAGTGGAAGGAACGCAGAGTCTCTCACCTGCTGTTCCCGACTTTCAAATTCTCCCGCTAGGGGACGTCGTTCCCCCCCTGTGTGACTCGTTGCAATGCGTGTAGCGATATGGCATGCATGCGTCGTAAGCGGGGTTCTTCACGTAGTCACTCACGTGACTCCGAAGTAAAATTAGGCCATTTGGCCTATCAAGTCTACTCCACCATTCAACCATAGCTGATCTATCTTTCCCTCTCAACTCCATTCTCCAGCCTTCTCACCATAACCCGACCCCCTTACTAATCAAGAATCTGTTATCCTCCGCCTTTTAAAAAATCTGCTTTATAAAAACAGCCATCTATGGCAATGAATTACACAGATTCGCCACCCTCTGACTAAATAATTTCCTCTTCATCTCCTTTCCACAGGTACATCCTTTTATTCTGAGTCTTTGAGTCTCTGGTCCTAGACTCTCCCACATGTGAAAGTATCCTCTCCATCCAGGTCTTTCACTACATGGTCAATTTCAATGAATTCCCTACTCATCCTAAACTCCAGTGAGTGCAGGCCCAGTGCTGTCAAACGCTCATTATATGTTAGCCCAATCATTTCTAAGATCATTCTCCTAAACCTTTTCTGGACCCTCACCAAAACCATCCTTCCTCAGATATTTAATACAGAGAAATGTGAGGTTGAATTTTGGAAGCACTATCATCATGGGGTGAACCAACACAGTGAACGGTAGGTGAGTGTTGTGGAGCAGAATGATCTAGGTGTACTGGTATATAGTTCATTGATAGTGGCATTACAGGTAGATAGGGTGGTCAAAAAGACTTTTGGCACATTGGCCTTCATCAATCAGAGCATTGAGCATAGAAGTTGGGAGGTCATGTTACAGTTGTATAAAACGTTGATGAGGCCGCATTTAGAGTATTGTGAGTTTTGGCATTATAGGAAAGATGTTGTCAAGCTGGAGAGGGTGCAGAGAAGATTTACAAGGATGTTGCCAGGAGTCGAAGGCCTGAGCTGTAGGGAGCAGTTGAGCCAGGGCCGGATTTAGATGAAGAGAGTCCCTAAACTGTTCCACTTGTGAGGCCCCTCCCAATCCCCCACCGTCACGACTAGAGGAAGATGGTCCACCAGATTAACACCGATTTGAAGCCGAATGTGGCCAATGAGATAAGGGGCTGGAAAGCTGTGCTTTTATTTATTTATTTATTGCCAGTGCTAGTGTCGAGTTATTGGCTTAAAACGCTATTATTCTGAAATGGAGGGCAAGGAAAATTACTGAAGGGTTGTTTAGAGACTACAGTGCGTTGTGACAGCAGCCCATAAATGATTCCATCTAACTATTTTAATTCCACGAATGGAGATGTTAAATGTAGACCCTTGTATTAGCCAGTATCACAGCCAACCCATCCCTTACATCCTGCCGCCCATAATAAATCTTGGCACCAGTCAGATTGGATCCTAGAGGAGCTGACTTGTGCATGGTTGTGCAGTTATAACATCCATTTATTTTGAGATGAATTATGTTTGTTTACCTGGTTTCCATCAGAGCAAGCCTTTACACATAACCTCAGTGTAAGTAGAACTGGCACTAGGGAACCAAGCTCTCCCCTAGTTCCAGAAGAAGCTAAGCTCCCCGGTCCTGTCCCGAGGCTATTTTGTGTTTTGTAAGTTGTACTTGAAAGTTCCACGATTTGAAGTGTGTTGAAAAGACGCCCAGAGTTATGCAGGAGGATACGTAACCTCAGGCACATCCTTCTTATAGATTTCAACAGCATTTGTAGCAGTGGAGAGCAGGGATTGGGAATTATTTTATTTACAAAAGGCTCTTATGTTTTCTTAAATTATAATTTTCAAACCGTTGGCCTCTGAGCCTGAAGGGATTATGAAGGTGGTAGCTGAAAGAAAAAAAACATTTGCATTTAAACACAAACAGTGAATCTCAGTGGAGAATTTCATTATTTGCACTATAAAATATTTTCATCATCTGATATTCACAAAAAAAACTTTCACTGATTCCATTGACATGGTTAGATTTTATTGTTTTGGCTACATGTTTATTAATCCTTATATGCTATTAAAAAATGTTGAAAATCCTCATCACTTTTAAATTCCGATACATGTGTGCGATTATTGTCAGTGAATGAAGAAGAAATGAGAGGAAGAAGTGCAGGAAAGGTGACAGCTTGTTTTACTTGGAATTGTTGCTTCATTAAGAAAAGAGGTTGAAATGCTGGTATTTTTTATCAAATTTGCGGGAACCTTTCCCACTACCATTGCATCAAATGGGGATAAAATTGGAAATTTCTTGATCTGTATCCCACAGTATAATGAGATTCCATTACTTTTAGAAAACTTCTAGCAGTCAGTTACATCTTGCAGCTCTGCCAACTTAAACTTAACGAATATCTACTGAATTCCAACTTTATTTTGAGTCTCATCCATTGTGTCTCATGTTGCTCATTTTTGATAGGATTAATCTCTGTATTTAATAAATTAGGTTTCAACTTTTGGGGAAAAAGTTGTCTTTGTTTCTTGACTATATTCTCATTCTAAAAGCACCAATTGTTACTTTCTGCTTCCAGAATATGGATACAGTACGTTGGCTGTCTTGATAATCACAGTGTGCTCCATGTGTGGCATCACCCTACTGATATTCAACTCTTGCAAACAGACATACCAGCTCATCCTGCAGCTGTTTGTTGGTATTGCAGTCGGAACCATGTCAGGTGATGCATTGTTACATCTCTTGCCACAGGTGAGTAATGTTATATTTGTTTAGACATAAGAAATGGTGCTATGGTGGCACAGTGTTAGAGCTGCTGCCTTACAGTGCCAGAGACCTGGGTTCAAATCTGACTACAGGTGCTGTCTGTACAGAGTTTGTACATTCTCTCTAAGACTGCGTGGGTTCTCCCTGGGTTCTCAGGTTTCCTCCCACACTCCAAAGATGTACATTAGTTAATTGGCTTCGGCGAAGATTGTAAATTGTCTCTAGTGTGTAGGATAGCGCTAATGTATGGGGATTGCTGATCCGCGCAGCCTCGGTGGACCGAAGGGCCTGTTTCTATGATGTATCTCTAAACTAGACTCTAAACTAAATTAAAATGCATGCGACAAGAAGCCATGAGTGCTGAGAGATAGCAAGTACATTTAATTAGTAGTATTGGTATTGGTTTATTATTGTCACGTGTATCGAGATACTGTGCAAATCTTCATTTTGTCTGCTATTCAGTTAAATGATACAATACATGAGTATAATCAAGCCATTACACAAGTACAAGAGATTGTGCACAGAGTAAAATACCAAAGTGCAGAATATAGTGCTCTAGTATTATGCCGTTACAATTACAAACTGCAGGTAAAAGTGTAAGGGCCACAATAAAGTAGGTTGGGAAATTGGACTACACCCATAGAGTCTGAAGCAGAGTCCTGACCTAAAACGTAACCTATCCATGTTCTCCACAGATGCTGTCTGACCCACTGAGTTACTCCAGCACATTGTGTCTTCTATGGTAAACCAGCATCTGCATTTCCTTGCCTCTATGGCGTTAGCCTACGGGAGGACCATTCAGTCGTGTGATAAAAATGTAAATTAAGCAGTTAATGAATATGGTATTCCGTGCTTTTAAGCTTTTACTAGACCAAGTGCAGACCCGTTGGGTCTGATCCGCCAACACACCCGTCTCCTACCCATAGCCCCCACGGGAGGCGTGGTCCTCCAACTCAACCCTTTGCCAAAGGTAAGATTCGAGCACTCCTCAGCCAAGATCATAGCTTGTGAGCCTCCCCCAGCACTGGAGTTAAAAAAATAATCCCAATTGCACCTCCCAAATTGTAATACCAATTGACCCTCCCCTTCCTGTCCTGCCAGGAGCTATGATGGCAACATTGTTGCAAATGTTGGGTGTACTTACTGTGAGATGGCATTGAGCTGAAAAGTTCAGAGTGTTCCTGTCCTGCAACTTTTTATTGAAGTGTGTTGTGCAAAGTGAGGATTGATTTTACCAGTAAAATCCATTTTTAATTCATTAAAGTATTTTTTAAACATTTTCAGTAATAAGTCGAGAAATAAAGCATGACATTTTCAGATAAGTAGATTTTGGACTACACAGGTAAAATGTCTACCGGAGTATATAAACATTTTATTGTTACCGCGTAGATGTTACGCAAAGATGTGATCACACACACACACACACACACACACACACACACACACACACACACACACACACACACACACACACACACACACACACACACACACACACACACACACACACACACACACACATCCAAGATCAGACTTTGAATAGTTATATGATGATGATATGATATGATGATATGACATGATATCTTCTGTCCAATGGGAGAGGGGAGAAACAAGAATGACAGGTGATGCAAATGTTCCCTAATTACATTGACTGCTTTTCCACGGCAGCATGAATTATCAAGGTCAAAGATGGTTTAAAGAAAAAAAAATATCTGATAAGCCTTCGGGTAGAAAATAATTTTACTTTAGTACAAATTCACGACAGATTTCCTGTGGGCATTTCACTGTAACTGGCAATCTCAGATGACAGCACATGCTGGGAAAATTGGTTCCCATTTGGAAAACCAGTGTGTTGGAAAAATGGCACTCATTACACATATTGCACATAAAGGCAGAGAGTGAATTGGTATTAAAGACTATAGATTTATGCAGGTACATGACCAGGGCTTTTTGAAATGACTTTCTGTTTCTGCTTCTTAGTTTAGTTTAGTTTATTCGTTTTTAATGTAAACATAGTTTCATTAAAATTACAGAACACAAAGTGCTGGAGTAACTCAGCAGGGAGGTCAGTCTGAAGAGGGTACATGTGACAGCAATAAACCTAAACGTAAACCCAACGGGGCTTTGTTTTATTATGCAATATATATGGTGTTTTACTTATTGAACATTTTTTTTATTGTTATGTTATCTATTGAGTTATTGATTATTGTGTTTTTAAACCTGTTGTGCTGCTGCATGTCAGAACTTTATTGTTCTGTTTCAGTACATATAACAATTAAACACTCTTGACTATGTCAAAAGGTGCCTTTCATTCATGTTGTATTAATTGCCTTGTTAATTGAGGGGGAAAAAGTGAAAAATCTGAGGTCGCATAAATGTTATTCACAGCCTCAGGATGTCTTAAAATGCTTCCAATGCATTTGGACAATAAACCAAGACCAATATCAATGAAGACCTTTCGAATTATAACCATATAACAATTTCAGCATGGAAACAGGCCATCTCACCCCTTCTAGTCCGTGCCAAACACTTACTCTCACCTAGTCCCATCTATCTGCACTCAGACCATAACCCTCCATTCCTTTCCTGTCCATATACCTATCCAATTTATTTTTAAATGATAAAATTGAACCTGTCTCCACCACTTCCACTGGAAGCTCCTTCCACACAGCTACCATTCTCTGGGTAAAGAAGTTCCCCCTCATGTTACCCCTAAACTTTTGTCCCTTAATTCTCAAATCATGTCCTCTTGTTTGAATCTTCCCTACTCTCAATGGAAAAAGCTTATCCACGTCAACTCTGTCTATCCCTCTCATAATTTTAAATACCTCTATCAAGTCCCCCCTTAACCTTCTGTGCTCCAAAGAATAAAGACCTATCTTGTTCAACCTTTCTCTGTAACTTAGGTGCTGAAACCCAGGCAACATTCTAGTAAACCTTAGTGTGTGCAATGAGAAGCCTGAGTGAATTTTGTAAAATTTATTGTTGTCATGTATCCTCATGATTGCTCACTCACTCACTCACTCACTCACTCACTCACTCATTCACTCACTCACTCACTCACTCACTCACTCACTCACTCACTCACTCACACTCACTCACACAGCTGTAATGTCTTGTCACCATTACTCCCAACCCCATCCCCCAATATCAACTCCCACACCCTTTGGAGATTTATTGGAATCTTGCCTGGGATGGATTGTCCCAGTTATGAGGAGAGACTGGATAGACTTGGAGAAGTTTATGGGAGGTTTGATGAGGATGTACCAAATCATAATGGGCATAAATTGGATAGAGATCAGCACTTTTCTTTCCATTATCAATTTTTTCTATAACACGAGGACATTGGTTTATGTAAGGTGTAAACGTTTTAGAAGGGATATAAGGAAGGATTGTTTTTTCATTCAGAGGCTGCTTGGGATTTGGTACATCCTGCCTCTAGTGGAGGCAGAGACTCTCACAACATTTGAGAAATATTTGCAGCAACATATGGATGATCAAAGCCAAGGACCAAGTGCTAGTAAATGGGATTAGTATTGATGGCTGCACAATGATAGGCGAGGCAGAGTGGTCTGAGCTCAACTAGGACATGAAGGAACCATAACTCATCCCACCAGCTTCTTTCCATGACCTACTTGAACTCATTTGCCTAAATAAATATGTCAGCAAACAGCCAGGAAAGTCCCTCCATTGGAAACGGCTAGGGACCAATTTTAGATTTGCTTTGGGCTTATTCTTTCTCAAAACGGAGATCATAAACTGAATAGAATAATCTTCAACTACATATTTGGATTGACAAAGGCAATACCAAATATTGTAGATGAAAATGATTTATTAATATTCCCTAGCGTATATTCCAATGGAGATTAAATTCAAAAAGTGACATAAATAATTAAGCATAATAATAGTAATTCAGGATCACACAGTGGCACAGCAGGAGAGCTGCTGCCACAAAGCACCAGAGACCTAGGAAAGTATAAAAGTAAAAGAGAAGAAGTACAACATAGCAAAGATGAATGGGATGCAAGAGGATTGGGTAATGTTTAAAGAGCAACAGAAGATAACTAAAAAGGCAATACCGAAGGAAAAGATGAGGTACGAAGGTAAACTAGCCAAGAATATAAAGCAGGATAGTAAAAACATCTTTAGTTATGTGAAGAGGCAAAAATTAGTTAAGACCAAAGTTGGACCCTTGAAAACTGAAAAAGGTGATTTTATTATGGGGAACAAGGAAATGGCAATTGAGTTGAACGGGTACTTTGGATCTGTCTTCACTAATGAGGACACAAACAATCTTCCTGATGTACTAGTGGCTAGAGGATCTGGGATGACAGAGGAACTGAAGGAAATTCACATGGCAGGAAATGGTGTTGGGTAGACTGATGGGACTGAAGGCTGATAAATCCCCAGGGCCTGATGGTCTGCATCCCAGGGAACTTAAGGAAGTGGCTCTCGAAATCGTGGATGCATTGGTGATAATTTTCCAATGTCCTATAGACTCAGGATCAGTTCATGTGGATTGCAGGGTAGCTAATGTTATCCCACTTTTTAAGAAAGGCGGGAGAGAGAAAACAGGGAATTATAGACCAGTTAGCCTGACATCGCTGGTGGGGAAGATGCTGGAGTCAATTATAAAAGATGAAATAGCGGCACATTTGGATAGCAGTAACAGGATCGGTCCAAGTCAGCATGGATTTACGAAGGGGAAATCAAGCTTGACTAATCTTCTGGAATATTTTGAGGATATAACGAGGAAAATGGACAAGGAGAGCCCGTGGATGTAGTGTGCCTGGACTTTTAGATAGCATTTCTGAAAAAATGTCGCACATAGGAGATTAATGGGCAAAATTAGGGCACATGGTATTGGGGTAGAGTGCTGACATGGATAGAAAATTGGTTGACAGACAGCAAACAAAGATTAGGGATTAACGGGTCCCTTTCAGAAGGGCAGGCAGTGACTAGTGGGGTACCGCAAAGCTCGGTGCTGGGACCACAGCTATTTACAATATACATCAATGATTTGGATGAAGGGATTCAAAGTAACTTCAGCAAATTTGCAGATGACAGAAAGCTGGGTGGGCAGTGTGAACTATGAGGAAGATGCTATGAGAATGCAGGTGACTTGGACAGGTTGGGTGTGCGGGCAGATGCATGGCAGATGCAGTTTAATGTGAATAAATGTGAGGTTACCCAATTTGGTAGCAAAAACAGGAAGGCAGATTATTATCTAAATGGTGTCAAGATGGGAAAAGGGGAAATACAACGGGATCTGGGGGTCCTTGTTCATCAGCCAATGAAAGTTTGCATGCAAGTACAGCAGGCAGTGAAGAAAGCGAATGGCATGTTGGCCTTCATAACAAGAGGAGTTGGGTATAGGACCAAACAGGTCCTTCTGCAGTTGTACAGGGCCCTAGTCAGACCACACCTGGAGTATTGTTGGCAGTTTTGGTCCCTTAATTTGAGGAAGAGCATTCTTGCTATTGAGGGAGTGCAGCGTAGGTTCACAAGGTTAATTCCCGGGATGGCGGGACTGCCATATGCTGAGAGAATGGAGCAGCTGGGCTTATATACTCTGGAATTTTGAAGGATGAAGGGTTATCTTATTGAAACATATAAGATTATTAAGGGTTTGGACACGCTAGAGGCAGGAAACATATTCCCGATGTTGGGGAATCCAGCACCAGGGGCCACAGTTTAAGAATAAGGGGTAAGGCATTAAGATCGGAGATGAGGAAACACTTTTTCTCACAGAGAGTTGTGAGACTGTGGAATTCACTGCCTCAGAGGGCAGTGGAGGCCGGTCGTCTGGATACTTTCAAGAGAGAGCTTGATATGGCTCTTAAAGATAGTGGAGTCAGGGGATATGGGGTGAAGGCAGGAACGGGGTACTGATTGGGGACGATCAGCCATGATCACATTGATTGGTGGTGCTGGTTCGAAGGGCCGAATGGCCTACTCCTGTTCATAGTCTATTCTCACTGTGACTGCATGCGTTTTCCCAGGGTGCTTCAGTTTCCTCCCACATTCCAAAAACATGCAGGTTTGTAGTCTTGGCTTCCGTAAATTGCCCCTTGTGTTTCGGGAGTGAATAACATAGAGAGAACATAGTGTGAACTGGCGATCCAAGGTCAGCGCAGACTTGGTGAGCCAAACGGCCTTGTTCCATGGTGCATCTCTAAACTAAACTAAAATCTCTTTTTTGCTTATCTCTCTTAACTTAGGTCCTCGGTCTACACACACATGAGCAAGAAGCCACCAGCCATTCTCATGAAAACAAAGGATATATTTGGAAAATGTTTACTGTACTTGGAGGAATATATGTATTTTTCCTAATTGAAAAGCTTTTTTCACTCATCTTAACCGTTAGAGGTCAGGTAAGATCAAAAAGGAGCGCTTACTGAAATAAATAATTCAGCATGATTTGAGATTGTTATTGAAAGAAATGCTCACATATTTATGCGGAATCTGGGCATTCCTCTGAGCAACTAGGTAACTCAAAAGATATATGAAAGCATGGTGATAGATGTTATCCATAAGGAGCAACAAAAAAAAACTGCTGGAGGAACTCAGCAAGTCAACATAGAAACATAGAAACATAGAAAATAGGTGTAGGAGTAGGCCATTCGGCCCTTCGAGCCTGCACCACCATTCAATATGATCATGGCTGATCATCCAACTCCGTATCGCGTACCTGCCTTCTCTCCATACCCCCTGATCCCCTTAGCCACAAGGGCCACATCTAACTCCCTCTTAAATATAGCCAATGAACTGGCCTCAACTATCTTCTGTGCCAGAGAATTCCAGAGATCCATCACTCTCTGTGTGAAAAATGGTTTTCTCATCTCGGTCCTAAAAAATTTCCCCCTTATCCTTAAACTGTGACCCCTTGTTCTGGACTTCCCCAGAACAAGGGGTCACATAGCATCAAGTCAAGTAGCATCAATGGAAGCAAAGGGATCGTTGACCATCTCTTTGCCTCCACAGATGCAGCTTCATCCACTGAGTTTCTCCCAGTTTTGGTTTTCGTTCTGAATTCCAGTGTCTGCATTCTCTTGTGTATCTGTTGTCTATATATTAGACTTTGAGAAAGCTGCACATGATAGCCTATTCCAGAACATTAAAGAGATTTGCAATCAAAGGAGCACTGGAGAATTGGACCGTCTGAAGAAGGGTCTCGATGCAGAAACATCACCCACTACTTCTCTCCAGAGATGCTGCCTGTCCCGCTGCATTACTCCGGCAGTTTGTGTCTGGAATTGGATCCAAATTTGGATTGGCGATAGGAGGCGGAGTGTTGAGGTGGAAAGAAGGTTTTTCAATGGAAATTTGTGACCTGTGATGAACAGTGCTGACAGTGATCTAAATTAGCAACTTGAATAAGAATGTAGGAAGAATGATGAGTGAATTTGCAGACGACATAAAAGTCAGTAGCGATGTAGCGAGGAATATTGCTGAAAGATAGCGCAGAATCAGATGGAGAGATAACCAGAGCATTGGCAGGTGGAAGATAATCACAGAAAGTATGAGGTGATGCTCTTTGGGAAGCCCATTCAGAGTATATAGAACATAGAACAGTACAGTACAGGAACGGGCCCTTGGCCCACAATGTTTGTGCAACCTCTAAATCCAGCCGAACCAGTCCTATAAAGCTGAATCATAACTTAGCAATCTTCTTCTTCTTCTTCATTCCTGTGGCATGCACAACCTAAAGTTGTTGGACAACTTGTTCTATTTGATCTTCCGTTTGTGCACGTCAAGTTGATTGCATTAGTCGAAACAGGGCGGACCACGTGAAGGTTGCAATCTTCCACCCCACCCTAGCAATGAAGGCAAACATACCATACTCCTTCTCTAAGGAGTACTTGTGGTTTACTTTTGGTGTCACCTTTAGTGAGCTATAAATGTGGACTCCAAGATCCCCCTGCACATCAATGTTATTAAAGGTCTTGCCATTAACTGCATACTCTCTCCTTACATTCAACCTCCCAAAGTGCAACACCTCAGACCTGCTCAGATTATACTCCATCTGCCATTTCTCCGCCCATTTCTGCAGCTGGTCTCTATCCCGCTGTATCCTCCGGCAGTATTCCTCACCGTCTGCAACTCCTCCAAATTTGGTGTTGTCAGCAAACCTGCTCACCAACCGATATATATTTATGTCTAAGTCATTTATATATCACAAACACCAGAGGTCCCAGCTGAAGTCTACTCGTCAGGAACCTCCAACTTTATCTACCTTCAACCACTACGCTCTTTGAAAAATATATTGTGAACATATAGGTATATACAGTAACTATATATTTACATATGTAGTAAATTGAAAGTCACTGAGTACTATTGATGAAAGTTATTTTTGTAACTTTGTAGGTGCCGTATACAAATTCTTGTAGACTCTTTGCATACTTGTGTATCGTATGCAAAACAAAGAATTTCACTGTACCAAGGACGTGACAATAAGGTATCAATTAGACCTTGCAATAGACCTAATTAGACATGAATGAATCAATCCATTGTTCCCCATTGTTCCCCAGAAGTGGTGGTGAAGACTGGTGGTGAAGACATATGTCATTATAGGTCAGCACAGAGAATATAATATGTGGGAGGGTATTTCGAAACATTACAAAATATTAGTAGACCACACTTGGAATATTGTGTGCAGTTTGTGTGCAGAATATTTTGTGCAGTTCTTGTTACCATGGTATAAGCAGGATATGATTGCACTGGATAGAGTGCCAAGGAAATGAATCATGATGGTGCCTTGACTGGAGAACATTAGGCATGGAGGCAGATTGATCAGGCTGCATATATTTTCCTTGGAGTGAAGAAAGCTGAGGGATGACTTTCTAGAGGTTCAGAAAATAATAAGAGGCATACATAGGGTAGTTAGACTTACTTCCCTTGAATCTACACGAACAGTCAATCGCAGAGAGTCAAAGCTATTTCTACGCTGCATCTGGTAAGATGCTACATGGATTAACCTTATCCTATGTTTGATCAGTTAGTAAAATAAAGCCCTTGAAATAATGCCCTTGCTGTCCAACAACAAAGCAAGTGGCTTGGATCATATATCTGCTGAACATCTCAAGTATGCGGGTATGAGGATAGCTCCTCTCCTTGCTATTTGTTTTACTGGCTTTATGATTCATGGCTTGTTACCAGATTCAATGTTGTCTGTTCTGCTAGTGCCGGTCATTAAGGACAAAGCTGGTAAAGTAGGCAGCCCAAATAATAACAGGCCCATAGCTTTAGCCAGCATATTGTCAAAAGTCCTAGAAAGAATTCTGGATAGAGTAAATGAGTTTGTTAACTCCACAGATAACCAGTTTGGTTTTAAAACTAAACATGGCACTGACTTGTGCATATATTCCCTAAAGGAGATTGTAAACAAATATACAGATAAAAACAAATCATTTCTTATGTGCTTTATTGATGCTTCCAAAGCCTTTGACCGTGTTAATCATAGAAAGCAGTTTGTTAAAATGAGTCAAAGAGGGGTGCCTAAATACATTGTGAGAATTCTGGCTTACAGGTATGCCCACCAGACTACGCAAGTAAAATGGCGCAATAGGGTCTCAGCCCCATTTGGGATTAGCAATGGTGTTAGACAAGGGGGGATTTTGTCCCCAGTCCTTTTTAATCTTTATATTGATGATCTGTCTAACTAATCGAAAGCCTGTAATACTGGGTGCATGATTGGTAATATTTTAGTGAACCATATTATGTATGCAGATGATCTTGTGGTCTTTAGTCCATATAGCGCTGGTCTCCGGCAGCTCCTTACTATATGTTCTGTGTATGGTGTGGAACATGATATTAAATATAATGCTTCTAAGAGTGCTGTTATGATCTGTAGAACCAAAGAGGATGAATGTCTAAAATTTCCTGATTTTAAATTGTCTGACAATAAACTTAGTGTCTGTAATGAGGTAAAATATTTTGGGCATTTTATTACTGAACAAATGACAGATGATGATATTTATAGGCAGTGACGTATGCTGAATGTACAGGCAAATATTCTCTTGCGTAAGTTTGATGCATGCACAGATGTGGAGAAGATGTCTCTGTTTAGAGCATATTTCACACCACTGTATATTGTGCACCTGTGGTCAAACTATGGAAAGACAAGTTTGCAGAGAGTAAAGGTGGCCTATAATGATGCCATGAGAACACTGCTAAGGAAACCTAGATGGTGTAGTGCTAGTAACATGTTTGTGGCTGCAGGAGTCAGTACTTTAGAAGCTATCCTAAGAAATCATATGTATTAATTCATTTACAGGATAAATTACTCTAAAAATGTAATTATTGTGTCCTTGTCAAACATAAGGTTTAGCACTACATGCTACGAATCCCATTTGTGGAGACACTGGTATCGCTGTCTAATTGTAGGACATTGATCATTCTTTTATTCAGGATTTTAAATCATGTATTGTGTTTTTTTTTGTATATAATTCATGATGCCTTTATAAGTATACTAAGATTTTATGTATTTTATGGTGTTTTTACATGCAATGTATTTTATGTAATGCCGTCTCTTGTCTGGACCTTGAGTCTGAAATAAAGTTTAATAATAATAATAATAATAATAATAATAATAATAATAATCATCATAATCATAATCGGATTGTTGTTGCTGTTGCCTGCCTAACAAACAACAGCCCGCGCAAAATCTCCAAATGCTTGTAAATGTTTTCTCAAAGCACGGATATCTTGGAATCATGATTTTTTTTTTTGGTCAACTTCAGTTTTTACATTAGCACATTTTTCCAAGACTGGAAATGTGAGCAATCCATTTTTTTAATGCACATTTATGTCTGCCTTCATCAAACCAAGCAAACAGTTATTCTGTGTGAATGTAACTTACTTTAAGGGTAATAACAGCAGAAATACTCAGCAATTCAGGCAGCATCAATGGCAACAAAGACACCTCGTCAGAATTGGGGGGGAAAAAGAGAAAAACATTTAAGTGTTCAATTGGATATGCATTGTATGTGTCGATTTTCATTTTCATTTATTCTAAGGGAGATTTTTTTAGTTTTTAGAGATACAGCGCAGAAACAGGCCCTTCAGGCCACCATGTCCGCGCCGACCAGCAATCCCCGCACACTAACAATATCCGACACACTAGGGACAATTTACAATAATACCAAGCCAAGTAGCCTACAAACTTGGACGTCTTTGGAGTGTGGGAGGATACCGGAGTTCCCGGAGAAAACTCACGCAGGTCGCAGGGAGAACGTACAATCTCCATAAGACAAGCACCTGTAGAAACATAGAAACATAGAAAATAGGTGCAGGAGTCGGCCATTCGGCCCTTCGAGCCTGCACCGCCATTCAATACCGCTGATCATCCAACTTAGTATCCTGTACCTGCCTTCTCTCCATACCCCCTGATCCCTTTAGCCACAAGGGCCACATCTAACTCCCTCTTAAATATAGCCAATGAACTGGCCTCAACTACCTTCTGTAGCAGAGAATTCCACAGATTCACCACTCTCTGTGTAAAAAATGATTTTCTCATCTCGGTCCTAAACGACTTCCCCCTTATCTTTAAAAGTAGTCAGGATCAAACCCGGGTCTCTGGCGCTGTAAGGCAGCAGCTCCACCGCTGCGCCACCGTGCTGTTGAGATACAACAGCTGATTAATTTTAAAGTAACTCAATGCCAATTTTCACTGAAGATCCCAGTTGATATGGTTGCTTAAAGTCTAAATGGTTGATATGGTTGCTTAAAGACTAACTGTTAGAGATTGGGGGAACAGACACATTGCAGAGCCTCTCCTGTGCATGGGTAGGAAAGGATGGAGATCTCAGTTGGACTGTCACACACAAAATGGACTAGGGAGAGCCAGTGGATGTAGTGTACCTGGACTTTCGAAAACCTTTGATAAGGTCACACATCAGAGAATAGTGGGCAAAAATAGAGCACTGTATTGGGGGTAGGGTACCAACATGGATAGAAAATTGGTTGGCAAACAGGAAACAAAGAGTAAGGATTAACGGGTCCCTTTCAGAATGGCAGGCAATGACCAGCGGGTTACCGCAAGACTCGGTGCTGGGACCACAGCTATTTACAATATACATTAATGATTTAGATGAAGGGACTAAAAGTAATATTAGCAAATTTGCAGATGACACAGAGCTGAGTGGGCCCAGTGAGACCATGCCTGGAGTATTGTATACAGTCTGTGTGGAGTATTGTCTCCAAATTTGCAGAAGGACATTCTTGCTATTGAGGGAGTGCTGCCTAGGTTCACGAGGTTAATTCCTGGGATGGAGGGACTGTCATAAATTGAAAGAATAGAGTGACTGGGCTTGTATAACATATAAGATTATTCAGGGATTGGACACGCCAGAGGCAGGAAACACATTCCCAATGTTGGGGGAGTCCAGATCCAGTGGCCACAGTTTAAACATAAGGGGTAGGCCATGTGGAACATAGTTAAGAAAAAACCTTATCACACAGAGAGTTGCAAATCAGTGGAATTTTCTGCCTCAGAAGGCAGAGGAGGCCAATTCTCTGGATGCTTTTAAGAGAGAGTTAGATGGAGCTCTTCAAGATAGAATAGTCAAGGGATATGGGGTGAAGGCAGGAATGGGTTACTGATTGGGGATGATCAGCCATGATCACAGTGAATGGTGGTGCTGGCTCGAAGTGCGGAATGGCCTACTCCTGCACCTATTGTCTATTGTGTCTTGTCTAACCCCTTCTAATGCAGTCTGACGTTTGTCAGCGTGCACCTGTGGTTCCAGTTGGAAATCTCACTGTAGTGACCACCTGTCGAGAGCCTGCTATTACAACCAACAGGGGAGGCAGAATCACTCAGGGCAACTGCTTACAGTAGAACCATGCTGTAAAATTACAGAATGTATAGCAGCATCTGCATAATGTGTTAGATGTACTCAGACAGTGAACCTGACGGTGTAGATAGGGCATGTTGTTCAGTGTGGGCACGTTTGGCTGACGGGCCTGATTTCATGCTGTACAAATCTATGACTCTTTGACTAGACAGCTGTGAAGAAGCTTTCCATAAAGCCCTTCCAGGTATAAGTGACAGGAGCTGATGAATATATCTCATCTATGTCTTCATTAATAGATGAAAAAGCAGAATATTGAAGATATTTTCATTTGCATCACTAATTATTCCTCAGTCACAGTAGGATTTAACAGTTGCAGCCTGAAGATGTGTTCCCACCCGAAACATCACCTATTCTTTTTCTCCGGAGATGCTGCCTGACCCCCTACGTTACTCCAGCATTTTGTGTCTAGCTTTGGTATAATTCCTTCCTACACTTTTAACAGTTGCAAGGCAGGTTAAGACAATGGCAGCACTTGATACCATTTGATACCATGCAAGCTGTTCCAGTTAGTGTCAGCTGGTGGTCCTACTGCCAGAAGCCAAGTCTCAAAACTGGGCTCTGGAATCAATGGCAAGTGAAGACTCTGGGCTGCCCCGATTTTAATTTCAAAACCACTTCACATCTGAGCCCCAACGGGGTAAGCAGCAGGGGCAACATCAATCTGTGATTCTTGTCAATCAACGAGTTAAAGAAAATGCACAAATATTTCACCTTCAGTGAAATACTGATGGAATTTAACAATACTTTCCTTCGCCCAACTTAGGCATTTGGAAAAGGACATTTAGCACATTCACATGATGTTCCAATGGAGTCCAATCTGAACAGTCAATCAGAGAGAGGCAAATCGATTTCTACTCTGCAACTGGTAAGATGCTACATGGATGAAGCTTATCTTAAGTTTAAGGCAGTAAAATAAAGCCAGAAAACATGTTAAAATGCATTTTACTAGTATCCATCAACAGAGTGTGGTGATGCAAACAAACCAAAGATTGGAGAATGGATATAAACTGTCTTTGACCTAATTTACAGTGATCCTAATTTTCCAACAAAGTAAATGTTACTAACCAGAAAGAGAAAGATACAGCAAAATAAGCATGTTACGATCTATACTTTTACTGAGGTCAGTTCTGTGGTACAAATGACAATTTATTTTTAAGATCATGCGGTCAGTGAGTATTTAAAATAAAATAATGGCCTGGCAACTGGCCATTGGATCAATCTTTGGGTAAGGAGTTTTTTTTAGAGATACAGTGTGGAAACAGGCCCTTCAGCCCATCGAATCTGCGTTGACCACAATCGCCCGTGGTTTACTTCTATCTTACACACAAGGGACAATTTACACCTGAGCATCTTTGGAATGTGGGAGGAAACCGGAGCACCGTAGTACCCGGAGAATACCCTGCAGCCGCAGGGAGAATGTACAAACTCCGTACAGACAGCACATGTATTCAAGATCAAACCCAGGTCTCTGGCGCTGTCAGGCAGAAACTACGGCTGCACTACTGTCCTGTAGTGAGTTGCCTTGAGTTTCCGGCACCTGATGGTAGTTGGAAAGGGTGATGATTGCAGCAAGGGGAAATAGAAAGAGGAAAATTACTGAAAAGTTGACCAAGGGCTTTCATGAGTCAACCCCCAGTAATGAGGTCCCTCTCCTCCTGATCGACAGCAACTGTTGACAGAGGCACCTACCGTTTGCTTCACTGCAGAATTTCACAACTGCTGTTAAACCAACTCTATATTTACAATCAGATCCCAATTCAATTTGCAAAACTTAAGTCTTATACCCATCTTTTAAAATATTCTGCTGAAGGTATATTTGAGATTTTATTTGTTAACTTAATCAAAGGTTCAAAACTCCCCCGTCCCACTTAGGAAACTTGAATGGAAACCTCTGGAGACTATGCGCCCCACCCCAAGGTTTCCGTGCGGTTCCCGGAGGTTGCAGGTGGTTGCCGGAGGTTGCAGGTAGTGCAAGCAGGTAGGGAGACTGACAAAAACCTCCGGGAACCTCCGGGAATCGCACGGAAACCTTGGGTGGGGCGCAAAGTCTCCAGAGGTTTCCGTTCAGGTTTCCTAAGTGGGACAGGGGCATTACAAATCCCACTTGATTTATTCAAGGTATGGTTAGGTTTACGTCCAGTTTTTTAAACTTTGATAAGACACACCTCCATTTCTGAATATTTATAAAATTGTTTTTTTTAATGTAAAAATAGTTTTGTTAATATTACAAAACACAAAGTGTTGGCGTAACTCAGCAGGAAAGTCAGTCTGAAGAAGGGTCTCGATCCGAAACGTCGCTTATCCATTCTCTCCATGGGTGCTGGCTGACCCGCTGAGTTAACCTGGCACCTTCTGTTTTGCCCAAGACCTGCACTTTCTTATATCCCCATTAAATTTACATTTGGTATGTTTAAACTGATCTCGTTTCACTCTGAATAAAAATGTCATTCATTCATTTAATCCAAACTAACACCATAACATTGATTGTGAATGTTTAGCAGGGAATACATTAAAAGGATTTTCAAGCTGGTCTTGGTTATATATTTTTAACTTTATCCCATTTCGAAAACAGCGAAATCCAGAAGATTCAGAAAATGTTGAAAACCCTACAGACAATGCAATAGGCAGTAATTCTGAAAATGACACAAGTAAGTACATAATTTTCAATGATTGCAGGACACGCACAAGGAGTTTAGAAACATGTAGGATATGGAGAGGATGTTTCCACCAGTGGGAGACTCTAGGACCAAAGTTCATAGCCTCTGAATTAAAGGACATTCTTTTAGGAAAGAGATGAGGAGAAATTTCTTCAATCTGTGGAATTCTTTGCCACAGAAGGCTGTGGAGACCAAGTCAGTGGATACTTTTAAGGCAGAGATAGATAGATTCTTGATTATTGTGTCGGAGGTTATGGGGAGAAGGCAGGAGAATGGGGTTAGGAGGGAGAGATAGATCAGCCAAGAATGAATGTTGGATTAGACTTGACGGGTCGAATGGCCTAATTCTACTCCTATCCTTTATGAGGGATTCATGCATATTGCTGCTTTCATTATATTGTTATATATTCTGAATGTTATAGTGAAGTCATCTCGATGATGTGTTTATCATCTTATGACTCAGCACAGGTGAGCTTGGTTATAAAATTCAACTCCGGGAACGTCGGGAGAAAAAATAAGGAGAATATCGGGAGAAAAAAGGGAGAGAAAATGGGGAGAGGAAAGACTTTGCCTTCCATCACAGTGAGGAGGAGATTCACTGTGATGGATGTTTGTGTGAATTGAATTGTTTGTGGGTCTTGTAGAAATTTTTTTTGTTTGTATGGCTGAAGAAACAAGAGTTTTGTTTGGGCCTCATTGAGGTTCAAATGACAATGAATAAATATTGTATGTTGTATATATTATATATTGTCTCCTTGGGTCCAATTGGTGACAGAGTTGTTTTGGTATAATAACCATATAACCATATAACAATTACAGCATGGAAACAGGCCATCTCGGCCCTACAAGTCCGTGCCGAACAACTTTTTTCCCCTTAGTCCCACCTGCCTGCACTCATACCATAACCCTCCATTCCCTTCTCATCCATATGCCTATCCAATTTATTTTTAAATGATACCAACGAACCTGCCTCCACCACTTCCACTGGAAGCTCATTCCACACCGCTACCACTCTCTGAGTAAAGAAGATCCCCCTCATGTTACCCCTAAACTTCTGTTCCTTAATTCTGAAGTCATGTTCTCTTGTTTGAATCTTCCCTATTCTCAAAGGGAAAAGCTGGTCCACATCAACTCTGTCTATCCCTCTCATCATTTTAAAGACCTCTATCAAGTCCCCCCTTAACCTTCTGCGCTCCAGAGAATAAAGACCTAACTTATTCAACCATTCTCTGTAACTTAGTTGTTGAAACCCAGGCAACATTCTAGTAAATCTCCTCTGTACTCTCTCTATTTTGTTGACATCCTTCCTATAATTGGGCGACCAAAATTGTACACCATACTCCAGATTTGGTCTCACCAATGCTTTGTACAATTTTGACATTACATCCCAGCTTCTATACTCAATGCTCTGATTTATAAAGGCTAGCATACCAAAAGCTTTCTTTACCACCCTATCTATATGAGATTCCACCTTCAAGGAACTATGCACGGTTATTCCCAGATCCCTCTGTTCAACTGTATTTTTCAAATTCCCTACCATTTACCATGTACGTCCTATTTTGATTTGTCCTGCCAAGGTGTAGCACCTCACATTTATCAGCATTAAACTCCATCTGCCATCTTTCAGCCCCTTCTTCCAAATGGCCTAAATCACTCTGTAGACTTTGAAAATCCTCTTCATTATCCACAACACCCCCTATCTTGGTATCATCTGCATACTTACTAATCCAATTTACCACACCTTCATCCAGATCATTGATGTACATGACAAACAACAAAGGACCCAACACTGATCCCTGAGGGACCCCACTAGTCACCTGCCTCCAACCCGATAAACAGCCATCCACTATTACCCTCTGGCTTCTCCCATTCAGCCACTGTTGAATCCATCTTGCTACTCCTGCATTTATACCCAACAGTTGAACCTTCTTAACCAACCTTCCATGAGGAACCTAGTCAAAGGCCTTACTAATGTCCATATAGACAACATCCACTGCTTTACCCTCGTCAATTTCCCTAGAAACCTCTTCAAAAAATTCAAGAAGTTTAGTCAAACATGACCTTCCAGGCACAAATCCATGCTGACTGTTCCTAATCAGACCATGTTTATCCAGATGCTTATATATATTATCTCTAAGTATCTTTTCCATTAATTTTCCCACCACTGAAGTCAAACTAACACACCTATAATTGCTAGGTTTACTCTTAGAACCCTTTTTAAACAATGGAACAACATGCGCAGTACGCCAATCGTCGGGGACTATTCCCGTTTCTAATGACATTTGAAATATTTCTGTCATAGCCCCGGCTATTTCTACACTAACTTCCCTCAATGTCCTAGGGAATATCCTGTCAGGACCTGGAGACTTATCCACTTTTATATTTTTCAAAAGTGTCAGTACTTCTTTTACTTTGAAACTCATAGTATCCATAGCTACTCTACTAGTTTCCATTACCTCACATAATTCAATATCCTTCTCCTTGGTGAATACCGACGAAAATAAATTGTTCAATATCTCCCCCATCTCTTTTGGCTCTGTAGATAGCTGTCCACTAAGTCTCTCCAATGGACCAATTTTATCCCTCATTATCCTTTTGCTATTAATATAGCTTTAGAAACCCTTTGGATTTACTTTCACCTTACCTGCCAAAGCAACCTCATGTCTTCTTTTAGCTTTTCTAATTTCTTTCTTAAGATTCTTTTTACATTCCATATACTCCACAAGCACCTCATTTACTTCATGCTGCCTATAATTATTGTAAATCTCCCTCTTTTTCCGAACAAGATGTCCAATTTCCCTTGAAAACCAGTGCTCTTTCCACTTTGCCTTTTCCACTCACACGTTTGTGGTACAATTTGCATCAGGCTGCTGAATGGTGAGGAAGCGGGTTTGTGAGTGGTCAGACCAGTGGTCAGAGTGGTCAGATCAGCCTGGAGCCAGGCCACTGCCAGGATTTGCCACCTGCGGACCCTGCCCAACCACACTTACCTTGTGCAGAGAGCCTGAGCCAGCTGAGCCTCCAACCTGACTGGTATCTTAGTATTAGGTTTTTAGTTCTAGAGATACAGCAAGATACAGCGCAGAAACAGGACCTTCGGCCCACCAAGTCTGAGCCGACCAGCGATCACCCCGTACACTAACACTATCCTACACACTAGGGAAATTTTATAATTATTACCAAAATCAATTAACCTACCAACACGAACGTCTTTGGAGTGTGGGAGGAATCCGGAGCAACTGGAGAACTCCACGCGGTCATGGTTAGAAGGTACAAACTCCGTACACCACTTCACTGTAAAGCATTTCACCGTCTCTCGGTACACGTGACAATAAACTAAACTAAACTAAACCCACAGTCAGAATCAAAAGCAGGTCTCTGGCACTGTAAGGCGGCAAGTCTACCGCTGCACTATCGTGTTGCCCAGGCATCTGCTGATGTGAAATGACCCCTGTGTGGCAAATGGGCCTCATTCATTATTTGGGGCGAGACCAGTCTGGAAGGTCCTATCAATCTGACAGCGGTAAAAGGCTTTTCAGCAATTATTAAATGGAACTCATGCTAAGTCCAGCAAAATGGACCAAATGGCCAGATATACCAGTTTCTGACCTTCAGGATGTCTGCCTTTCATACAGCCAAAAGCACGTGGGAATAAGAGATTTCGTGAAGCTTGTGTGGTTGATTGTTGACAGCAGCCATCTTGATCTGGTCCAAAGCCTGCCAGGAGGCAGCAGAGTAGGCACAATAACATCCAGATGTACAGTGGCGGCGCCTAACGGCAGCGGCTCGACTACAGTCGTCTGTCTTTTTTTATTTTTGTCTTGTTAAATGTATGTCTTGAGTTAGTTTTTATTATTTTCTTTAGCTGTGTATATGTGGGGGATGGGTGGTGGGGGGGGCTGTGGGGGAAACCGTTAATCTCTTCCCTGTGCGGAGACCCGACTATTCCCTGTCGGGTCTCGTATGTCGTTGGGCCTAACATCGTGGAGCCGGCGGCGACCTCCGGCCGGGACTAACCTGAGGGCTCCAGTTGCAGAGCCTGAGGAACTGACATCGCGGAGCTGGCCAACTTCGGAGCGGGAAGAGCTGTGGTGGCGTGCGGCTGCGACCCGACTTTTGGAGTTCGGAGGCACCGGCCGCAGACCCGGTGGACGGGAACATCGGAAGCTCACAGGTCCCTGGTGGGAGACCGCTTTTCCGAGCTCCGCAACGGCGACTTCTCCCGCTGGAATCGCAGGTTTAAGGACATGGAGCCGGGGCCTCACATCACCCGGGGTACTTAAACGCCCTCAGGACTTACCATCGCCCGCTGGGGGCTTTAACATCGGAGCCCCAGTTCGCCTCGACACTGCAGTTGGACTGCTGGAACATGGGAGAAGGAACAAAGGGAGAGATAAAGACTTTGCCTTCCATCACAGTGAGGAGATGTTGGAGACTCACTGTGATGGATGTTTATGTAAACTGCGTTAAGTAACCATATAACAATATAACAATTACAGCACGGAAACAGGCCATCTCGACCCTACAAGTCCGTGCCGAACAACTTTTTTCCCCTTAGTCCCACCTGCCTGCCCTCATACCATAACCCTCCATTCCCTTCTCATCCATATGCCTATCCAATTTATTTTTAAATGATACCAACGAACCTGCCTCCACCACTTCCACTGGGAGCTCATTCCACACCGCTACCACGCTCTGAGTAAAGAAGTTCCCCCTCATGTTACCCCTAAACTTCTGTCCCTTAATTCTGAAGTCATGTCCTCTTGTTTGAATCTTCCCTATTCTCAAAGGGAAAAGCTGGTCCACATCAACTCTGTCTATCCCTCTCATCATTTTAAAGACCTCTATCAAGTCCCCCCTTAACCTTCTGCGCTCCAGAGAATAAAGACCTAACTTATTCAACCTATCTCTGTAACTTAGTTGTTGAAACCCAGGCAACATTCTAGTAAATCTCCTCTGTACTCTCTCTATTTTGTTGACATACTTCCTATAATTGGGCGACCAAAATTGTACACCATACTCCAGACTTGGTCTCACCAATGCCTTGTACAATTTTAACATTACATCCCAGCTTCTATACTCAATGCTCTGATTTATAAAGGCTAGCATACCAAAAGCTTTCTTTACCACCCTATCTATATGAGATTCCACCTTCAAGGAACTATGCACGGTTATTCCCAGATCCCTCTGTTCAACTGTATTCTTCAATTCCCTATCATTTACCATGTACGTCCTATTTTGATTTGTCCTGCCAAGGTGTAGCACCTCACACTTATCAGCATTAAACACCATCTGCCATCTTTCAGACCATTCTTCCAAATGGCCTAAATCACTCTGTAGACTTTGGAAATCCTCTTCATTATCCACAACACCCCCTATCTTGGTATCATCTGCATACTTACTAATCCAATTTACCACACCTTCATCCAGATCCAGTTCCGATCAAATATTTAATCCACCGATTTCTTGAAATTCACATTTATAAATGAGCTATTATGCAATGATGATTAATTCTGTTTCGTACTCGATGTTGTAAATTATTGTGTGGGTCTTGGATTGTTTTGTAATGTAAAAAACTGTAGAAATGATATTTCGGTCAAATCTAGGTTTGAATGACAATAAATTGCATTCTATTCTATTCTATCTATCCATATCAATTTGATAACAAAGCCACGAAAATGGAACTTAAGGGGAATAGATAAGATGAATGTAGAAACCAAAGGAATTAAATGTGACATCTCCAAGTTTGCAGATGACTCAAAGCTGGGTGGCAGTGTGAACTGAGAGGAAGATGCTTTGAAGCTACAGGGTGACTTGGATAGTTTGGGTGAGTGGGCAGATGCAGTATAATGCGGATAAATGTGAGGTTATCCACTTTGGTGGCAAGAACAGGATGGCAGATTATTATCTGAATGGTGTCAGATTAGGAAAAGGGGAGGTGCAAGGAAACCTGGGTGTCCTTGTACATCAGTCACTGAAAGTAAGCATGCAGGTACAGCAGGCAGTGAAGAAAGCGAATGGTATGTTGGCCTTATTGCGAGAGGATTTGAGTTTAGGAGCAAGGAGGTCCAACTGCATTTGTAAAGGGCCCTGATGAGACCGCACCTGAAGTATTGTGTGCAATTCTGGTCTCCTAATTTGAGGAAGGCCATTATTGCTATTGAGGGAATGCAGCGTAGGTTTACCAGGTTAATTCCCGGGATGGCGGGACTGACATATGATGAAAGAATGGGTCAACTAGGCTTGTATTCACTGTAATTTAGAAGGATGAGAGGGAATCTTATAGAAACATGTAAAATTCCTAAAGGATCGGATAGGCTTATGATTATTATGATTATGATTAGAATAAGCCACGGCAAAGGGCAAACAAACTGCAGGAAGAGGAAGAAGAAAGAAGAAAGATTGAGAATAGGGAATTCAGCAGTAGACCAGATCTACTCAAGGGTTTAAAGAACGGTGACGGTGGTAAAGTTGTTGCCTTACAGTGCCAGAGACCCGGGTTCAATACGTTCTCCCCATGACCTGCATGGGTTTTCTCCTGGATCTGCAGTCACCTTCCACTCTCCAAACAAGTAAACGTGTGTAGGTTAATTGGCTTGGTATAATGATAAATTATCCCTAGTGTGAAGGAGAGTGTGGGGATCGCTGGTCAGCATGGACCCGGAGGGCCGAAGGGCCTGTTTCCGCGTTGTATCTCTCTAAACTAAACTAAACTAAATGAAAGAACCATCTCAGTCCTTATCTGACTGCAAAACCAGCAAAGCGACCAGCTGACCAGTATAGTGCTAACTTGGGCACAATAAAATAATTAGCAGCTAACAATTAGCCAAATTTATAAATTTATAAAGCACAGCAAATTACACGGATGTGTAATTTAATCACCTTGTTATGTTCTCTCAGTGCTAATCCTCCATATATGCCTTCCTGGGTTACAAATGCCATAGTGATGGACACCCCGTGCACATGAATAAGCATTTGGGAGATTGGCAGGATGGATGGGAATATGGATCTGAACAAATCCTGAATTCAATTGAAATGTTGTTGTTTAATATTTTAACAGAGACCTCATACCCACTGTACGACTAAAGTAAGTGGATGTGGATATGTTTGGGTATGGTTGAACTTCCAGCGTCTTTTTACAGTTGAAATGCTTTCTAATCCAAGCCAAATAGAAATCAATTTTAAGTATCAATATCACTCATTCAAATTTGAAAGAGAAATCCAATATAAGGATATCCAAATTCTATTTTTGTTGTCTCACCTGAGTGAGTTTTTTTCTTTCCAGAGAAAACACTGAATGTGTTGGCAGTTATGATTGTGGTAGGAGACAGCATGCATAACTTTGCAGATGGATTGGCCATTGGTGCAGCTTTCTCATCATCAATCGAGACTGGGATCACCACGGCTATTGCCATATTGTTTCATGAAATTCCCCATGAAATGGGTGAGTTCCTATCAAATATTTAATCCACCGATTTCTTGAAATGCACATTTATAAATGAGCTATTATGCAATGATGATTAATTCTGTTTCGTACTCGATGTTGTAAATTATTGAAAAACTGTCAAACTTTCTTCGTAAGATTACTCCCTTATCAAATTCCAGAACTAATAACAATGAAGATTCTGAACTTGCTCCTTTTGTTAACTAATAGCCTTAAAAAATGCACCAGACCTTTTGGAGTAATATTTCAATCTTTCTTGTAACAATCTTTCAATGGGTTACTGCACCATGATCACTCGACTGTTATTTTGAGACTCAATCCAAGGTCTTCCATTGGCCCTGTCAGCTTAGTTTAGTTTAGTTTATTTTTGTCAGGTATCCTGAGGTATGGTGAAATGCCTTAGTGTTATTGAAAGAATGTCCTTATAATATGAGCAGAAATGCTGCTCAAGTACTTAGAACAGGTTTCCTTTGCACAAGTTAAGACTTGGGTACAAGTGAATACTGCTACCATTAACACATTCACCATTAGAAAGAGGTACACATGTTGAATATTCAACATTGACCCAAAGGAAAAAATCCTTTGGCTGTACAATATCTCTATATAACAAAGTCTTCTTTTGTTTGTGTCTCTGTACATGTCAATCTGGTTCATTCCTATCTTCTTCCAAACGCTAGGCCACAGCCTTCACATCCTACCCACAGTTTTCTCATGGTGGTGATAAACATCTTCCCGTCGCATTTCCATCTATATTTCCGAAGTTATTAATCGTTGAATTTTTTTTTAAAAAAACAGCTGATTTCTTCAGACACCAATTTTTGGAGAAAAAAAATCAGTCACGTCACAATGAACTTGCAAGGCAGGACGGCCACTCTGGGTGGGAGGGGCATTCCACGCTCCAACCCCCCCCTGCAACCCCTCCTCCCCACCCCCCCCCCACCCCCCAACCCTCTGAAGACACAACTGTTCGTTGCCAGACATGCTGGGGGAATGCGGTAGCACGAGGTACTCACACGGGTAGCTTTTTTCCCACTGCTCTGCCAAACTCTTTCTCACGTATTTGCTGCTTACCTGGCCTGCGGTTGCAAGATTATCCATTGTTAGTATTGTGAGCAACTGCACTTCCAATATAAAATGTTTCCTGTGCACAATTTAAATGTTAAGTGAGATCCAGCAGGCCCTGGTGGTCCAAGCCCAAGCCCAAGTGTTCTGCTCTATGTTTGGTAGCAACCGAGAGATCTAGTAGCCCTTGGCTGGCCTCCAATGCGCGCTCAGTCCATCAAGATCTGCTTAATCTCCAGGTTGCTGGCCGTTTTAACTCCCCTTCCTATTCCTGTACGGACCTTTTTGTCCATGACCTCCTCCACTGTCTGGGTGGGACCACACATGAACTGAAAGGACAGCACCGGATCCCACTAGGATAGCGCTTACAACCTAATGTTGAATTCTCCAATTTTAGTTAACTAATCTACAATCTCCCTTCCCTCCACTTATTAATTTCTCCCTCCCCTCATGCTCTCCCCTGTGCCTCACCTGGATTTGTACCAATTTCTCCCCATCTCGCTCTCCCTGACACCTTCCACCAATATTCATTCCTCTGACTGCACCACCTCTATGTTTATCTCACACATTTTGTAATTTTGCCTCTGGCCTTCGTCCAAATATCTGGCTATCAAGCCCCCCCCCTCCCTCCCCCCCTCCACCCCCCCCCCCCCCCCCCCCCCCCCTCCCCCCCCCCCCCCACCCCCCCCCCCCCCCCCCCCCCCCCTCCACCCCCCCCATTCTCCCCCTCCCACATTGGTATCCAGATATCACTTGATGGGCTTTATTATGTCCTTCCTTTCTTTTAAAACATTTTTATTGTGTTTTTTCCAAAAAAAAAGCAAAAATAAAACATAAAAAACAGAGCAAAAAGAATAATGATAAACATAACAATGGTATTGATACATAGGGATCAGGATTACAAAACAGATATAACCTAATATGAGACCAGTGTCAAAATACACAATGAATATAGACCTCCCGGTCTCTGTGTACATATAGTTAAATCTTTAAAAGGAAACTTATAAATGTAAAATGTCCTTCCAGCTTTATCCCCCAGTCTGATGTAGGGTCCCGAGCAGAAATACCACCTGTCTGTGTTCTCCAGAGATGCTGCCTGACCTCTGAGTTACTACAGCACTTTATACCTTCTGTTACCTCTTGCAGGTTTTAAGATGATGTAGCAGGTATGTCATATAACCATATAACCATATAACAATTACAGCACGGAAACAGGCCATCTCGGCCTTACAAGTCCGTGCCGAACAACTTTTTTTCCCTTAGTCCCACCTGCCTGCACTCATACCATAACCCTCCACTCCCTTCTCATCCATATGCCTATCCAATTTATTTTTAAATGATACCAATCCACCCATCTTCCCTATCCACCAGAATAAGTAGATTTGGCTGGTTTAAATAATCGAATCATCTGTTTTTGTGAGTGAGGAAATGCCTAGTGTATTTAATGTACTGCTTCGCATGCATCTTAAAATAATGGCACACATTTTTCTTTTGATGCAGGGGACTTTGCTGTACTTCTGAACTCTGGTTTATCAGTAAAGATGGCTCTTCTGATGAATTTACTCAGTGCACTAACTGCCTTTATTGGACTCTACATTGGCCTTTCTCTGTCAGCTGATCTCAATGTTCAGCAGTGGATTTTCACAGTGACAGCGGGGATGTTCCTCTACCTATCGTTAGTAGAAATGGTGAGTTGATTACATTCTCGCGTAGTATGTCTGCATCTTAATGCCGATAGATGAAGAATAGTGCATTGTTCTTATCAACCAACCAAAATTAAAATATTCAGTGGAGCTCAAAATAGCTAGGAATCAGACCACCAGGGGTGCCGTGGAGATGGCAGCCCTGCCGGCAGTCTGTTTGTTTTTTAATCTTTTTGTTATTTTTAGCGTTTGTTAAAAGTGTTTTAATGTACTTCGGTTTATTTTATGTGGGGGGAGGGGGAAGGGGATCGGGGGAAATTTTGTGATGTGATCAATTCATCGCTGGAGCTGGAGGCCTCCTCGGACTGTCGTGAGCCCCACCGCGGGGCGCGGACTTATTTCGGAGCGGATCCCTTGCCTGGGATCGCTCCCACCGCGGCCTGCGGACTTACCATCAAGGGCTCGCAGTCTCGGGAGAGGCTGAGTCGGGAGCTCCAACGCCACAGAAGGTTCGACCAGCCCCGACGCGAGGTTTGATCGCCCGGCGCGGGGGAGCTGACAACCCCACGATGCAGCTGAACACTTCGACGCGGAGGGCCCGAATGCCACCGGCTACGGGATTCAAGACCGTCTTGTCAACGGAGGACTCGAGGCCCCCGACTGAGGAAGAACAAAAGGAAGGACTTGAACTTTATTTCGCCTTCCATCACAGTGAGGAATGTGTAGGAGTCACTGTGGTGGATGTTCATGTTAAAATGTGTTTTTGAGTCTGTTGCGTTTAATTGTATGACTGACCTAGCCAGTGAAATTCCTCGTATGTTGCAAAACATACTTGGCGAATAAAATCTGATTCTGATTCTGAATGCAAAGAGAGCGTGGAGTCATACAGCATGGGTACAAGACGTTTGGCATCCTCAATGACCAATAAGCACTCATTTACACTAATCTCATTATATTCTCCTCATATTCCCATCAACTCTCCCCAGATTCTACCACTGCCCAATACACTCTGGGGCTGTTTACAGCAGACATTTATCCTGGCCACTAGCATGTCCCTGCAATTTGGGATAAAATCAGTAATCCGGAGGAAACCCATATGGTCATAGGGAGCGATCTATAGGGAGAGGTTGAGTAGGCTGGGTCTCTGTTCCTTGGAGCACAGGAGGATGAGGGGTGATCTTATAGAGGTGTATAAATCTATGATAGGAATAGATCGGATAGATGCACAGAAACTCTTGCCCAGAGTAGGGGAATCGAGGACCAGAGGGCATAGGTTTAATCAAACAAAAAACCCCTTTGTATGAAATGTTTCAGTATATATCAGTCTACAGAGGAGTTTTAAAGTGCTGGAATAACTCAACGGGTTAGGTATCAATCAATCAACATCAATCAATATCCGTTTTATTCGTCACTTGCACATAAAGTGTAAGTGAAATGAATTTGCCATCATCGGTACAATGAAAATAGAACAGACAAAAACACAATAAAAATTTAACACAAACATCCACAACAGCATTCATCACTGTGGTGGAAGGCACAAAATTTGGCCAGTCCTCCTCCATTTTCTCCCGTGGTCGGGACCTCAACCCTCTGTAGCCGCCGCTGCGGGCGTCCAGATGTGTAGACAAGATAAAGTCCAGATAAAGTTCAGGTAAGTCATGAATCGGTGGCTCCCCACCGGAGACCGCGGCTTCAGGTTGGTGTAGGCCACAGGCTGGCGGTCGAAAATCTAAAGACCCTGCCGCGCTGCAGCCGGAAGCACCGCAGACCGCAGGGCCGGCGGTCAGAGCTCCTCTCCAGGGGTCCCCGGCGAGGGACCCCACTCCTGATGGCAAATCCCCGCCGCGCCCACGGTAGGAGTAGGCCGCAGGCCAGCGGTCGGAGCTGTCTGAAGAAGGGTCCCAACCAAAACATATCTAGCCATGTCCTCCAGAGATGCTGCCAGCACTTTGTGTCGTCTTTTGTAAACCAGCATCTGCAATTCCTTATTTCTTCAGAGGAGTTTCATTCATATGCAATTTTCATATGCAATTCATATGCATATTCCCTATTCAATCATGTGCAAATCATCTGAAAGAGTTCAATCAATTTAGCATATGAACATGTTATAGAAGCAGGAGTAGAGCATTTGGCTTCACAAGCCTGAACAGCCATTCTATAGCATCATGGCTGACAATAGACAATAGACAATAGGTGCAGGAGTAGGACATTCGGCCCTTCGAGCCAGCACCGCCATTCAATGTGATCATGGCTGATCATCTACAATCAGTAACCCCGTTCCTGCCTTCACCCCATATCCCCTGACTCCGCTATCTTTAAGAGCCCTATCTAACTCTCTCTTGAAAGTATCCAGAGAACCGGCCTCCACTGCCCTCTGAGGCAGAGAATTCCACAAACTCACAACTCTCTGTTTGAAAAAGTGTTTCCTCATCTCCGTTCTAAATGGCATACCCCTTGTTCTTAAACTGTGGCCCCTAGTTCTGGATTCCCCCAACATCGGGAACATGTTTCCTGTCTCTAGCGTGTCCAAACCCTTAATAATCTTATATGTTTCAATAAGATCCCCTCTTATCCTAAATACCAGAGTTTACAAGCCCAGCAGCTCCATTCTCTCAGCATATGACAGTCCCGCCATCCTGGGAATTAACCTTGTGAACACACGCTGCACTCCCTCAATAGCAAGAATGCCCTTCCTCAAATTTGGAGACCAAAACTGCACACAATACTCCAGGTGTGGTTACACTAGGGCCCTGTACAACTGCAGAAGGACTTCTTTGCTCCTATATTCAACTCCTCTTATTATGAAGGCCAATATGCCATTCGCTTTCTTCACTGCTTGCTGTACCTGCATGCTTACTTACATTGACTGATGAACAAGGACCCCCAGATCCCGTTGTACTTCCTCTTTTCCCAGATTGACACCATTTAGATGATAATCAGCCTTCCTGTATTTGCTACCAAAGTGGATAACCCCACATTTATCCACATTAAACTGCATCCCCAGGGCAAGATAGGCTGCATCCCAGAGTACTTAAGGAAGTAGCCCCAGAAATAGTGGATGCATTAGTGATAATTTTTCAAAACTCTTTAGATTCTGGAGTAGTTCCTGAGGATTGGAGGGTAGCTAATGTAACTCCACTTTTTAAAAAGGGAGGGAGAGAGAAAACAGGGAGGGAGAGGGAATTACAGACCAGTTAGTCTAACATCGGTAGTGGGGAAACTGCTAAAGTCAGTTATTAAAGATGGGGTAGCAGCACATTTGGAAAGTGGTGAAATCATTGGACAAAGTTAGCATGAATTTACGAAAGGTAAATCATGTCTGACGAATCTTATAGAATTTTTCGAGGATGTAACTAGTAGAGTGGATAGGGGAGAACCAGTGGATGTGTTATATCTGGATTTTCAGAAGGCTTTCGCCAAGGTCCCACATAAGAGATTAGTATACAAACTTAAAGCACACGGTATTGGGGGTTCAGTATTGATGTTGATAGAGAACTGGTTGGCAAAGGGGAAGCAAAGAATAGGAGTAAACGGGTCCTTTTCAGAATGGCAGGCAGTGACTAGTGGGGTACCACAAGGCTCAGTGCTGGGACCCCAGCTATTTACAATATATATTAATGATTTGGACGAGGGAATTGAATGCAACATCTCCAATTTTGCGGATGACACGAATCTGGGGGGCAGTGTTAGCTGTCAGGAGGATGCTAGGAGGCTGCAAGGTGACTTGGATAGGCTGGGTGAGTGGGAAAATGCATGGCAGATGCAGTATAATGTGGATAAATGTGAGGTTATCCACTTTGGTGGCAAGAACAGGAAAGCAGACTACTATCTGAATGGTGGCCGATTAGGAAAAGGGGAGATGCAACGAGACCTGGGTGTCATGATACACCAGTCATTGAAAGTAGGCATGCAGGTGCAGCAGGCAGTAAAGTAAGCAAATGGTATGTTGGCATTCATAGCAAAATGATTTGAGTATAGGAGCAGGGAGGTTCTGCTGCAGTTGTACAGAGTCTTGGTGAGACCACACCTGGAGTATTGCGTACAGTTTTGGTCTCCAAATCTGAGGAAAGACATTCTTGCCATAGAGGGAGTGCAGAGTAGGTTCACCAGACTGATTCCTGGGATGTCAGGACTTTCATATGAAGAAAGACTGGATAGACTCTGCTTGTACTCGCTAGAATTTAGGAGATTGAGGGGGGATCTTATAGAAACTTACAAAATTCTTAAAGGATTGGACAGGCTAGATACAGGAAGATTGTTCCCGATGTTGGACAAGGACACGGGGTCGCAGCTTAAGGATAGAGGGGAAATCCTTTAAAACCGAGATGAGAAAAACATTTTTCACACAGAGAGTGGTGAATCTCTGGAACTCTCTGCCACAGAAGGTAGTTGAGGCCAGTTGATTGGCTATATTTAACGGGGAGTTAGATGTGGCCCTTGTGGCTAGAGGGATCAGGGGGTATGGAGAGAAGGCAGGTACGGGATACTGAGTTGGATGTTCAGCCATGATCATATTGAATGGCGGTGCAGGCTCGAAGGGCCGAATAGCCTACTCCTGCACCTATTTTCTATGTTTCTATGTTTCTATGTTTCTATCTGCCATGCATCTGCCCACTCATCCAACCTGTCCAAGTCACCCTGCATTCTCATAGCATCCTCCTCACAGTTCACACTGCCACCCAGCTTTGTGGCATCTGCAAATTTGCTAATGTTACTTTGCTAATGTTACTAAGGCTGCTCTACTCTTTCAGCACAATGTTTCTTCCTTATACCTATATCTTTTGATTCCTTCTCATCACTTTTTAGAAGGCCATCAATGACTGAGCCTCCACTGCTCTTTGAGGTAGAGAATTCTAGGTTCATCATCCATGAGTTAAGAAATGTTTTGTGACCTCTGTGTTAAATGGCTTAATCCTTGTTTTTCGACTGTGAGACATAGTCTTTAGTGCCTCAGCTGGGGGAAACATCCTTCCCATATCTACGCTAGAGTTCACTCATTTTTTTCAAAGTTTCATTGAGATCTGAGGACACTGTGACACTGCGGGAAACTCGGGAGGAAATTGCAGGAGCCCCGGCTGAGATTTACGAGTCATCATTAAATACAGATGAGGTGCCGGAAGACTGAAGAGTGACAAATGTTGTGCCTCTATTCAAGAATTGCTGCAGAGGAATGGCTGGGAACTAGAGGCCAGTAAGCCTAATATCTGTGGTCAGAAAGTTTCTAGAGAGTATTCTGAGGGAGAAGTTACACGTGCATTTAGATGGACAAGGGCTGATTAGTGAGAGTTAGCATTGTTTTGTATGTGGGAGGTCGTGTCTCACAAATCTGATTGAGTTTTTGAAGATATGACCAAAAAGATTGATGAGGGTAGAGTTATAGATATTGTCTACATGGATTTCAGCAAGGCATTCGACGAGGTTGCGAGTTAGGCTGCTCTGGAAGGTTAGATCCCATGGGACCCAAAGACAAATAATTGAATGGATAGAAAATTGGCCTCATGAAAGGAAGCAGAGAGTGACGGTGGAAGGTTATTTTTCTTACTGGAGGCTTGTAACTAATGATGAGCCTCCAGGTCTAGTGTCACCAAGGCACACCTTTACTATTGCACTCAAATCCTCAAGCAGCAATGGCCACCCTAAATAATTTGCCTTCCTAAAAGGGCTGTCGCACTGCATCGACATAATTGGCAAGTTTCGAAGAGTTTAGAAGAGTTTGAAAAAATGTCATGTTGAAGACCTCCTTTGACTATGTAGACGACCTCCTTCGGTCTCCTTCTTCCTCCCTTCGACCTCCCTTCGACTATGTTGAAGACTATCTACGACTACTTTATGTGCAAGTGATGAATAAAACGGATATTGATTGATATTGATTGATCGATACCTAACCCGTTGAGTTATTCCAGCACTTTAAAACTACTCTGTAGACTGATATATACTGAAACATTTCATACAAAGGGATTTTTTGTTTGATTAAACCTATGCCCTCTGGTCCTTGATTCCCCTACTCTGGGCAAGAGATTCTGTGCATTCCCTCTTTCATAATGCTGGAATAGTTATGCAAGAATTCTCACATCTTCTTGCAGGTTTTAATGTTTCATTGAATGTTATGTAGTGTTTAATTTCACATTAAAATCAGCAAGGAATGGATACTTTTGCATTCCACACCCAGCTTGAAGCCTAATCAGTGCACACTTCCCCACTTTCATCTGAAAGGGTTTTGAGCTTATTATGCCACAAAGGTTTTGTATAATGTTTGATTTACAAGTACTGTTTATAGTTTTTCAATAACAGAAAGATTCACGAAGATAAACAATACTTTCTATACATATTGTATTTATTAGCAAATCTCACACTATAGGTCCTGGCAGTTTGTCCATTTGATGATTTTTTCCAATGTCATTTATAGTTTAACTGTTGGAGCAAGATGAAGTAAGACCCCAAATTTTAAAAAAAATCTTGAAATGAGAATTAGTATTGACATTGTTGGGACACAACTTGTTGATGCACGCTCATAATATTTGGATTAATATAGATAGATTGTTGATGACTAGTATGGATATTTTTGGCCAAAGACTTATTTCTGCGCTTGATGGTTCTATGAGTCTAGTTCACTAAAATGCAAAGTGGATGTTGCAATTTTCCTGCATCTCACATTCCCGTCAAAGCAAGGTGTAAGTAGAATGTTTTAATCAGTTGCTCTACTTTAATTTGGATCATGGTAAGCTTGACACAACTGGTAGAGTTCGATCCTGACCTCGGGTGCTGTATGTGTGGAGTTTGCATGTTCTCCCTGTGACTGTGTGGCTCGGGTTTCTTCCCATATCTCAAAGAATTACGGATTTGTAGCGTAATTGGCCTCTATAAATTGCCCCTTGCGCTTAGGGAGTGGATGGAAAATGGGATAACATAGAACTAGCATCTACAGGTGATTGATAGTTGGGGGTAGATCTGGTGGGCTCAAGGGCCTGTATTCACTGCATTTTCCAATCAATTCAATCAATAATTTTTAACTTCATGTTGTTTATTTATTCTTGTCACATATTAAAGAAATGTACATGATTAATTATGCATATAGCGGAAATGAAGTCTGATCAACAAAGCCAGTAGTTGCTTTTGAGTATTACAACAGTCACTGCAATTTAAAGGTACAGGTACTTACATTGGCTTTCAAATGCTTTAGGATGTCCTGATTTAATTTAGTTTAGCTTAGAGATACAGCACGGAAACAGGCTCTTCGGCCCACTGAATCCATGCCGAACAGCGATCCACACACACTGACACTATCCTATACCACACCAGGGACCATTTACAATTATACCACACCAATTAACTTACAAACATATTAACAAGGGGTCACAGCTTAAGGATAAAGGGGAAATCCTTTAAAACCGAGATGAGAAGAACTTTTTTCACGCAGAGAGTGGTGAATCTCTGGAACTCTCTGCCACAGAGGGTAGTTGAGGCCACTTCATTGGCTATATTTAAGAGGGAGTTAGATGTGGCCCTTGTGGCTAAGGGGATCAGGGGGTATGGAGAGAAGGCAGGTACGGGATACTGAGTTGGATGATCAGCCATGATCATATTGAATGGCGGTGCAGGCTCGAAGGGCCGAATGGCCTACTCCTGCACCTAATTTCTATGTTTCTATGTTTCTAACTTACATCTTTGTTGTGTGGGAGGAAACTGGAGATCTTGGAGAAAACCCACGCAGGTCATGGGGAGAACGTACAAACTCCGTACAGACAGCACCCGTAGTCAGGATCGAACCCAGGTCTCTGGCACTGTAAGGCAGCAACTCTACCACAGCATGTTGTGAATTTTAAAAATGAAAGTACTTCATGTTAATACAGCAGATGTGATTTGCAATCAAAAATCATTGTGCTGTGCAGCTGGGTGTGGACATGGTGAAGGAGGTAGATAGTTGCGAACTTTCTCATGTAATCTGCAGAACCATTTTGATTAGTCTACAGGATATGTTTCGTGCAGCATTTTTCTTTGGAGTTTACAACACTACACACACAGATAGTTGTAAAATGCTGCAGTTCACTACAATAGAGACGTTCCACAGTGGATAATGTTGTAAAAACATGCAGGTCATTGCTGGGCTTGTACACTCTGGAGTTTAGAAGGATGAGAGGGGATCTTATGGAAACATATAAGATTGTTAAGGGTTTGGACACGCTAGAGGCAGGAAACATGTTCCCGATGTTGGGGGAGTCCAGAACCAAGGGCCACAGTTTAAGAATAAGGAGTAAGCCATTTAGAACCGAGACGAGGAAACACTTTTTCTCACAGAGAGTGATGAGTCTGTAGAATTCTCTGCCTCAGAGGGCGGTGGAGGCTGGTTCTCTGGATACTTTCAAGAGAGAGCTAGATAGGGCTCTTAAAGATAGTGGAGTCAGGGGATATGGGGAGAAGGCAGGAACGGGGTACTGATTGGGGATGATCAGCCACGATCACATTGAATGGCGGTGCTGGCTCGAAGGGCTGAATGGTGTAAGGACATCAGCAAAATCTTATCCATTTCAATTAATTTAGCAAGATTGGCATATCCAAAGATACTAAAGTAAGTATATCTAAATATACATCCCGCATCTATTTTAACAATGTCATTTCAAAACAAACAAAAAAACAAGGAAAATGATTAAAATATTGGAGAAGGGAAAACTCATAAAGGTCATACAAGGAATCTTTCATAGCAAAACAATTTAATTATAAGGCAAAATCCAGCCAAAAAAAACATTGCGTTTAAAATGCTCAGTCTTTCACCCATTTGGCAACTATTCATAATTATACATTTCCTGGATCTGCCCATTTACCTGCAGACTGTTCCTGATGGTGATCACAGAACAGTCTGTCTCAGATTAGTTCTTACACATCAGCACAAACAGCTCCAGCCTGTGCAGGCTTTGGGATTGCAATCTGTCATGACAAATGGTGAAGAGGGCTGGAGTAGGCCATTGTTGATCAAGCTAGGATATCCAGTGATAAGATAAAGGAATTTAAAAATCACATTATGTCTTTAATGGAATGAACACACTGTTCATGCTATTAAAACATAATTCAATTTGATATACCTTGACCGCAAATTGCAAAAGGATAATTTTATTCTTTGATTGATCATTATAAACAAGGAAACATATTTTAGTCAAGGATACATTGATGTCACATTACAGACATTCTTTTCTTTAAAATTGTATTTTTTCTTGTAAATAAATATTTTAGAAAATGTGTTGTTTATTAAGATTTCCCCATCCTTTTTTTCTGACTGTTTCTCCTTATATTCTTATGAACGAAATCTTACTCCAGGAATATATGATTTGAGAATCTGGAATTTAAGTGAAAATGAAAGTCCAATACTCAAAATATAATGATTTCAATCACAAGCACTCCTCCAGTATTTAATCCCGAAGCCTCTGAATATTATTGGTATGATTTAGATTGTAGTGGGACGGTATAGTCAGTGAACCTAATATTGTATACACTTACTTCAAATGCTGAACATGGGATGGGGATGGAACCAGTTGGAGTTTGCAGATGAAAACATATGTGCCCTTGAGGGAACGAATTTTTAACGAAATGGAGAAAGTGAAGGGGACTAGGAATATATGATTTGCTCCATGTGGAACAGTCATGATCGTAATGGTTCGAATGGGCTCTCTGGGCAGTAATGATGTGATACGATGATTGACCATACACATTCCAAAATTAAGTGTACGACAGAAATTTAATTCAAAAAGCACAGAAATTTAAATTGATAGTGGCTATATTTGATTATGGGAGCAAGGTAAGAGCATTAGATGCAACAGACTAATCTGCACCTTAAATCCATTCCATATAACCATATAACCATATAACAATTACAGCACGGAAACAGGCCATCTCGGCCCTTCTAGTCTGTGCTGAACACTTATTCTCCCCTAGTCCCATCTACCTGCGCTCAGACCATAACCCTCCATTCCTTTCCCGTCCATATAACTATCCAATTCATTTTTAAATGATAAAATCGAACCTGCCTCCACCACCTTCACTGGAAGCTCATTCCACACAGCTACCACTCTCTGAGTACAGAAGTTCCCCCTCATGTTACCCCTAAACTTCTGTCCCTTAATTTGCAAGTCATGTCCTCTTGTTTGAATCTTCCCTACTCTCAGTGGGAAAAGCTTTTCCACGTCAACTCGTTCTATCCCTCTCATCATTTTAAAGACCTCTATCAAGTCCCCCCTTAACCTTCTGCGCTCCAAAGATTAAAGACCTAACTTGTTCAACCTTTCTCTGTAACTTAGTTGCTGAAACCCAGGCAACATTTTAGTAAATCTCCTCTGTACTCTCTATTTTGTTGACATCCTTCCTATAATTAGGCGACCAAAATTGTACACCATACTCCAGAATTGGCCTCACCAATGCCTTGTACAATTTTAACATTACATCCCAACTTCTATATTCAATGCTCTGATTTATAAAGGCCAGCACACCAAAAGCTTTCTTTACCACCCTGTCTACATGAGATTCCACCTTCAGGGAACTGTGCACAGTTATTCCTAGATCCCTCTGTTCAACTGCATTTCTCAATTCACTACCATTTACCATGTATGTCCTATTTTGATTTGTCCTGCCAAGATGTAGCACCTCAAACTTATCAGCATTAAACTCCATCTGCCATCTTTCAGCCCACTCTTCCAAATGGCCTAAATTTCTCTGTAGACTTTGAAAATCTACTTCATTATCCATAACACCGCCTATCTTAGTATCATCTGCATACTTACTAATCCAATTTACCACACCATCATCCAGATCATTGATGTACATGACAAACAACAGTAGACCCAACACAGATCCCTGTGGCACCCCACTAGTCACTGGCCTCCAACCTGACAAACAGCCATCCACCATTACTCTCTGGCATCTCCCATTCAGCCACTGTTGAATCCATCTTGCTACTCCACCATTAATACCCAACAATTGAACCTTCTTAACAAACCTTCCATGAGGAACCTTGTCAAAGGCCTTACTGAAGTCCATATATACAACATCCACTGCTTTACCCTCATCAATTTCCCGAGTAACCTCTTCAATAAATTCAAGAAGATTAGTCAAACATGACCTTCCAGGCACAAATCCATGTTGACTGTTCCTAATCAGACCCTGTTTATCGAGATGCTTATATATATTACCTCTAAGTATCCTTTCCATTAATTTGCCCACCACTGACATCAAACTAACAGGCCTATAATTGCTAGGTTTACTCTTAGAACCCTTTTTAAACAATGGAACAACATGCGCAGTACGCCAATCCTCAGGTACTATTCCCGTTTCTAATGACATTTGAAATATTTCTGTCATAGCCCCTGCTATTTCTACACTAACTTCCATCAATGGCCTATTCCCCTGTTTAGTAAAATCTTGGCTGATAATTCATTCATTCACACCATATTCATTCTAATCCTAGTATTTATCAAGTGATTTGATTTATTCAGTCCCCAAAAATCTCACTGGTCTTAAACATATTCAGTTTTTTTACATTTAGTTTAGTTTAGTTTAGTTTTGAGATACAGCGTGAAAACAGGCCCATCGGCCCATCGAGTCCGCGCCGACCAGCGATCCCAGGACGTTAACACTACTCTGCACACATGACGGACAATTTACACATACACCAAGCCAAATAAACTACAAACCTGTATGTGTTTAGAGTGTGGGAGGAAGCCAAAACTCCGTACAGACAGCACCCGTAGCCAGGATTGAACCCGGGTCTCCGGCGCTGCAAGTGCTGTAAGGCAGCAACTCTACCGCTGTGCCACCTTGCCGCCCTGTTATTGACCATACACATTCCAATTCCAGACATTTCCAAACTCTCGGGTCAATGACACGTCTCTATATTTATATTCATTATTCTGAATATTTGCCCCCTAATTCTATGCTCTGCAGTATGAAGAAACAACCTCTTGCCCCTTAGTCCCTTTCAGAATATTTCAATGTGATCATCTCCCATTCTGATTTGTCTGTCTGACGAAGGGTCTTGACCTGAAACGTCACCTATTCCTTCAATCCAGAGATGCTGCCTGTCCCGCTGAGTTACTCCAGCATTTATTGCCTACCTTTGGTGTAAACCAGCGTCTGCAGTTCCTTCCTACACGGTTAGTACTTACCTATGTGTATATATGGATGGCAGGAAATTGAAGGGGGAGTCTAATATTTTGTGAGAGAGAACATGTTACCGGGAATAAGTGGGGGAATGAGATTGATGGAATTGTCTTGAAAGTCAGCGTAAACGTGATGGGCCGTTCCCTACTTCATAAGGAAAATCATTCCAGAAATCAATTTAGTGAATCAAAGTCTCTAAGCCAGGTAATGTTCTTCTTGAGGACCTGTCCCACTTGGGCGTCATTTGCGTGTCATTTACACGTCAGGCCGTTAGTGACAGTCGCGCAAAAATCATCTAGCAGAACGACAGTCACGTGTTGAGTGCTCTTGGGGACCCTGCTTCTTTTGGGAGCCATTTGCGATGTCGTTCGTTCTTAGTCCAATCACCGTGGCAACGATTTTCTCAGTTTAAAAACTACTCGCGCTTTATACCCAGGTGGTCACGTGGTGCGGTGCTCAAATTGTGCGCCAATGGCGCGCCAACGGTGTATGGGTGGCGCATGGTTATGGACGTTGATGCACGTTGATGCATAATACATTACTATAGCAATGTTCGTGCGTCACTGTGCATAACTATGCGTCACCACCCGCTACACGTACGTCATCAGTAGATCAGCGTATGCCATCAGTACGTCAGCGTACGCAAGGGATACGCCACGCAGGCGGTGCACGAGGATTTTGATCAATGCAATATCCTGGGGCGCCGCACATTACCGCTCGTCACTGCATACGCCACCACGCCTCACCATGCACCATGCGCGCATCACACGAGCGTCACGACGTGCCAACCAATTTTTAGGATGTCGCGTAAATGACGCGCAAATAACGCCCAAGTGGGACAGCCCCTTTGGACAGAGAAGACAAGCCTACACGCTATCGGGAGAGCACACCCAGAACACAATTGCTTTATTCTAATATTTAAGCCTCCTTTGATGAAGACCAACGTACTTGCTGCATTTAAAGTTGCTTGTGGTAATTGCATGTTTGCTCTCTGCATGCCATCATGAGCCACTGTCGCAGAGGATCTTTGTATGTTCAATGATGAAAACGACTCCGTTTTATTATCCCTCCCTAGCAACCATGAATAATCTCACGTTTTCCCACATTATGTTCCATTTCCAACATTCTTACCCAACTTGTCCCCAGGGAACCCTAACGGAGAAAACTGGGCAGAGGAAACAAATTATTTTTTATTTAACCGCACGGAAGCCTGCTACTTATTTATGAAAGTGTATTGTTCAGTGGGTTTCTTGAACTCATTTTGCATGTATTTAACATTTTACATTAAGTTTACACTTACTCATCTTATAACAGAGGGGAGAGAAGGGAGAGAGTGGGGAGGGAGAGTGTGGGGATGGGGGGAGAGAAGGGGAAGAGTCGGTAAGGAGGGATGGGTAGGGGGAGTGGTGGAAGAGGGACAGAGGGGTAGGGGAAGGGGTGGGGGGTGAGAGGGGAGGGAGGGGGAAGGGAGGGGGAGAGAGAGGGGTGGGGAGGGGGAGAGAGAGGGGTAGGGTAAGTAGGAGAGAAGTGGAGGAGTGGGGATGGAGGGGTAGGGGGAGAGGTGGAAGAGGGACAGAGGGGTAGGAGGGAGGGGGCGGAGGGAGAGAGGGAAGGGGGGTGGGGTAGAGAGGGAAGGGGGGTGGGGGAGAGAGGGATGGGGGTGGGGGAGGAGGAGGGGGAGGGGAGGAGAGGGAGGGGTGAGGAGGGAGACGGAGATGGAGAGGGGGGAGGAGAGAGGGGGGGGGGGGGAGGAGAGAGAGGGGAGGGGAGGGGGGTGAGAGGTGTGGGGGAGGGGGGAGATGGGGCACCACCATGAGGTACCACCTCCAGTTTAAATTCCATTTGGAATATTTTGGAGGGCCAAGAAACCAAGAACCAAGAACATCTGTTCAAGGGAGATTCAGGAGTGTTTTACTGTCATGTGTACCAAAATGGAACGATAACATTGTAGAAACAAGGAACTACATATGAAGTTTACCAAGGAAAGACACAAAAATGCTGGAGTAACACTATGGGTCAGACAGCATCCCAGGAGAACATGGATAGTTTCCGTTTTGGGTTTGAGTCTGAAGTTGCAGCAGCACAACAGGCTTGTAACAGGAAATTGACACAAAATGCTGGAGTAACTCATCTTTGGAGAGAAGGAATGGGTGATGTTTCAGGTCGAGACCCGAAATGTCACCCCTTCCTTCTCTCCAGAGATGCTGCCTGTCCTGCTGAGTTACTCCAGCTTTTTATGTCTATTTTCAGTTTAACCCAGCATCTGCAGTTCCATCCTTAAGGTTTGCAACAGTGTTTGGCCCGACATGAATAATGATTTGTAAATGTAACAGAAATACAGTCTGAGTGCAGTATTAATCCATGTTCAATAGCAATTCTGGCGAGAAGATATTATTTTTATCCAGTCTCAAAAGACACATAATGGAAATGCAATATTAGTTCCCTCATAACTATACTGCCTTGCACAACATCTGAACAATGGCGTTTAAGAAGGAACTGCAGATGCTGGAGAATCGAAGGTACACAAAAAATCTGGAGAAACTCAGCGGGTGCAGCAGCATCTATGGAGCAAAGGAAATAGGCAACGTTTCGGGCCGAAACCCTTCTTCAGACAGATGAACAATGGCACTTTTCTCTGATATTTCATCAAAGCCAACCATGATGCCCTTCTCCCAGTCTGAAGAAGGGTCCTGACCCAAACATGTAATTTGTCCATTCTCTCCACAGGTGCTGCCTGATCTGCTGAAACATAGAAAATAGGTGCAGGAGGAGGCCATTCGGCCCTTCGAGCCAGCACCGCCATTCATTGTGATCATGGCTGATCATCCCCTATCAATAACCCGTGCCTGCCTTCTCCCCATATCCCTTGACTCCACTAGGCCCTAGAGCTCTATCTCTTAAATCCGTCCAGTGATTTGGCCTCCACTGCCCTCTGTGGTAGGGAATTCCATAAATTCACAGCTCTCTCTGGGTGAAAAAGTTTTTTCTCACCTCAGTCTTAAATGACCTCCCCTTTATTCTAAGACTGTGGCCCCTGGTTCTGGACTCGCCCAACATTGGGAACATTTTTCCTGCATCTAGCTTGTCCAGTCCTTTTATAATTTTATATGTTTCGATAACATCCCCCTCATCCTTCTAAACTCTAGTGAATACAAGCCTAGTCTTTTCAATCTTTCCTCATATGACAGTCCCGCCATCCCAGGGATCAATCTCGTGCATGAATTCCTGCACCAGGTTGTCTTTTGCTCGTGATGCTGTAATGATAATGTGACATATGACAATAAAACACTCTTGACTTGATTCTTAATTGAAATTTTGCTTTGTATGGGATTGAAATTTGGGTCATTAACCCTGAAGTTAGTTGAAATTAACGAGCCATTCGTGATTCAGCGTGTCATCCCTCTCATAGTCACCTTCAGATAGACACATGGATAATCTCGGAACTGAGGGTATGGATCTTTGTAGATAGACATGATTAGTTCATCTTGGCATCATGTTCGGCACCGATAGTGTGGGCTGAAGGACATGTCCCTGATAGAGCAAAAAAAGGAGATTTCTACCTCGACCTTCACGAAATAATCAAATTATTGTAATTTGTGGTCTTGTGGTATTAATTTATATCAGTTGTAGAAATAGTACATGTAGAGTATCATTAAAATACTCTATGAGAAACAAGCATTACTGGGGTTTGCCCAAATTGCTGATGGTGCCATCTAACCAAATGTGTTGGAATATGTAAAATATGTGATCTATGAAGAAACGAGATTGCTCGTTTAAAATTTTATTACAGTGAAACAGCTTCTTGAATTGTCGAAAGATCGACATTGATATAATATAACACATGTCTTTGCTGCCTTTTGGAAGGCAAGAAACCACTCCTGAGTTGATTTAAGACTACCAGAGACCTATTCACCACTTTGTAGTTTTGGCTGAACGGTAATGTACCGAGCAGAAATCAAACTGAAAAGATTGCAGTAATAAGGTCAATAAACTGACTTGATAATTCAGTTTCTCTCTCTACAGTTTCAGCCTGACCTGCTGTCTATCCAGGATTTCTTTGTTTTCATATTTCAAGCATGCACTGCTCTGTTTTTGAATGCAAAGAAAAACATTTGCACTATCATAAGTTAACTATGTATTTTTTTGATTTACAACAGCTTCCTGAGATGACACATGTACAAACAACACAGCCCTGGTTGCTGTTCATCTTTCAGAACATTGGATTGCTTCTAGGATGGGCTTGCCTTCTGCTTCTTGCTCTTTTTGAACACAGACTTATTCTGTAATTTTATCTCAAGTGCTCTCAATTAGCAAGAATAAATGGCTAAAATGTCAAAAAAGTCACCGTGCTTTTGAATCTAAAAGCAATTCTTAGAGCGACTGGGAAGAACAATAATACAAAGCGTGGAAATGATCACTAAAATGTAACAATTATTTTGCCATTGTTTCTAACGAACAATTTTAATTACAAAAATCTGAAACTGTTTTACTGAAATCTTAGCAGTATCTGTGATAACTTCACTCATAAATTGTTGCATTTGCTAAACTTGATTTATCATATTTGAAACAAAATAACTGGTAAGAATTAGTGTGTTGCAAAAAATAACAGCGAGTACAATATTAATATATTTGGCTATTTTTTAAGAATGAAGCGTATTAATTTCTAATTTGAGTAGTTATCAAATTATTCTGTTTGATCGGTCATGCCAAATAATGTTTTTAAAACATAATTCTTTTGGTGAGGAACATAATAAAATATATTTATCTAAGATGAGCTTTTTAGTTTTCTGGAATTAAATAAATGCACTTACTTCAAGAGGCTCCTGATAATTTTTTCCAAATATCTGTTGGCAGTGGAGAATCTCATATGTGCATTAGAGAGGTCTCAACAGTGTATCTGTCTGCTGTTCCTGGAAGGCTGTATTCCTTGTGTAGGAAAGAACTGCAGAAGGGTCTCGACCCGAAACGTCTCCCATCCCTTCTCTCCAGTGATGCTGCCTGGCCCACTGAGTTACTCCACATTTTGTGTCTAGGCCAAGGCAAAGATCAGAGAAATCTGCTGTAACTTTACTGGTGCATTCTCCATTAGTAAATTGGGAGGAGTTTTAGACCAAAAAACCATGTCATAGTTGAAGAATTAAGCCATTAGGCCCATCGGGTCTGTCCGCCATTCAATCAACAGGATCGCCAATAGGATCAACAAACTCATCAGGAAGGCTGGCTCCGGTCCTGGGGGCGGAGTTGGATTCATGGGAGGTTGGTCTTGGAGAGGAGGATGCTCCTCAAACTGGGAACATTCTGGACGATACAGCTCACCTTCTCCATGACACACTGGTCAACCTGAGGAGTACCTTCGACAAAAGACTGTTTCTACCAAGATGCTTGTCAGAACGCCACAGGAGATCGTTCTTCCCTGTGATCATCAAGATGTACGACCCCTCTCCCTTCTGTCGTGGGGAAGACTGAGTGACTCCCCATCCCCCTCCCCAATCTTTGCACATCCCTTCCTCTCGTCAGTTTAATTTCATGTTTCATGTATTTTGTGTGTTTATGACTGTTGCCAATCTCCTTCCTGGGATAAATAACGTTCCATCGTATCGTATCGTATGGTATTGATTATGGCTGATCTATCTTTCCCTCTCAACCCCATTCTCCTTTCTTCTCCCCGTGACCTTAGACACCCTTATTAATCACAAACCTACCAATCTCAAGTGTAAAAATACACAATGACTTGGCCTCCACCGCCGTCTGTGGCAATAAATTCCACAGATTCACCACCCCCTGGCTAAAGAAATTCCACCTCATTTCCATTCTAAAGATACAACCTTTTATTTTGAGACTGTTCCCTCTGGTCCTAGACTCTAACACTACTGGAACATTCTCTCACATCCACTCTAGGTGTTTCATTATTTCATTTTCAAGCAAGCTGAAATCTATCAGGGAGCTACTTAAATTGAAATGGCAGAATGATCAAATCTTTTCTGAATGGTCATCATTCAGGTAATGTGGAAGCAATACTGATCCAGTGGCATCCTCTTTACATATGTCGTAAGTTTGTAATTGATAGGAGCAGAATTAGGCCATTAGAGCCATTAAGTCTACTACACCATTTAATCATGGCTGATATATCTCCCCATAACCCCTGATACCCATACTAATCAAGAATCTATCTACAGTATCTCTGCCATAAAAATATCCTTTGATGGCCTCCACGGCAGCAAACTCCACAGACCCATCAGAATTAAAGAACGTTCTTTCAGAATTAAAGGACTTTCTTTTAGAAAGGAGACGTGGAGAAATGTATTTAGTCAGAGGGTGGTGAATCTGTGGATTTTTTTGTCACAGAAAGCTGTGACCAAGTCAATGGATATTTTTAAGGCAGAGACAGATAGATTCTTGATTAGTAGATAAAGTGCAAGTGAAATGAATTTGCCAGCAGCGGTACAATGAAAAAGAACACACAAAAAACACAATAACAATTTAACACAAACATCCACCACAGCATTCATCACTGTGGTGGTAGGCACAAAAATTGGCCAGTCCTCCTCCATTTTCCCCCGTGGTCGGGACCTCAACCCTAATGGGTTTAGGAGGGAGAGCTAGATCTCCCATCATTGAATGGCGGAGTAGACTTGATGGGCCGAATGGTCTAAATCTACTCCTATTCCTTATGACCTTATGACTTTATGAGACCCACCACCCTCCGGCAAAAAAAATTCTTCCCCATCTCTTCTGCACAGGAGCATCCCTCAACTATGAGGCCATGACCTCCGTTCCAAGACTCTTCCACAGAGAAAGGATCCTCTCCATGTCACTCTATCCAGGCCCTTTACTATTCTGTATGTTTCAATGAGGGCTCCCCTCAAACTCCAGCAAGTAGAGGTCCAGTGCCTGCAAACGGTCATCATATGTTAACCCACTCATTCCAGGGATCATCCTCATAAACCTCCTCTGGACCCTTCCAGAGCAAAATTGCTCACAATACTCCACATGAGGCTTGCCAGTACCTCTAGAGTCTCTACATTACATCTCTGTTTTTGTATTCTAGTCCTCTTTAAACAAATGCTTGAATTGCATTTGCCTTCCTTATTACCGATTCAAATTGTAAATTAACCTTTTGGGAATCCTGCACCAGCACTCCCAAGTCCCCATGGCATCTCCAATTTACAGATTCTAGTCTTTGCCTTTATTCCTATTACCAAATTACATGACTCTACACTTTTGTCACGCTGTATTCCATCTGCCACTTCTCTGCCCAAACCCCCAACCTGCCCAATCCCTTCTGCAGAGTCCCTGCTTTCTCCACCTATCCCTCCCCTGCCCCTCCACCTATCTTTGTATCATCTGCAAACATGGCCACAAAGCCTTTAGTCTTCTCATCCAAATCATTAATATACAACGTGAAGAGTAGCGGCCCCAGCACCGACCCCTGTGGAACTCCGCTAGTCACTGGCAGCCAACCAGAAAAAGCCCCCTTTATTGCCACTCTTTGCCTTCTGCCATCCAGCCAACCTGCTATCCACGACATGTTGCCTGTCCCGGTGAGTTACTTCAGCATTTTGTGTCTGTCCTCTCCTATCCATGTTTCTGCCCAAGTGTCTTTTAAATGTCATATTGATACCCACCTCAGCCACTACCTCTGGCAGTTTGTTCCATGTATGTCTCACCCTCTGGGTGCAAAAGGTTGCCCCTCAGTTCCCTTTGAAATCTTTTCGCTCTCATCTTAAACCAATGTCGTCTAGTTATAGACTTTCCTCCCATGGGGAATAGGCAGTGGTTATTCACTCTATCCATGTCCCTCATTATTTTATAAACTTCAAACTGTCATAAAATGCATAAAGGTGAAGTTTTAAAATGTTATCCAACTTGCCACATTAACGTCCTGGTACCCATCTTATTGATCAAAATGGCTATGAAGTTGGTGAGATGCATCCATTGAACTAATAAAAGCAATTGGATGATCACTGCTCAGTTTAAAGAAGGGTATTGACCCAAAACGTTACCTATTTCTTTTCTCCAGAGAGGTTGCCTGATTCGCTGAGTTAGTCCAGCTTTTTGTTTCTATCTTTTGATCTTCACTGCAATGGGATCCAATGGAATAAATCTTATATTGAGGGTAAGTGTCTAGGAATGGATTTGGGAATGGTGACGGGAGTGGGCAGTAGAGGGGCTTTAATACAGGGAAGGCCAGATCATTCTCTGTGTAGTATGAGAACAGGAGAAAGAGAGGAAAGACCAGGCCGTTTAGCTCATTGTGCTTCCTCTGCCATGAAAAGGCTAATCATTTACCTCAGAGTTACTGAGCTTGTATTACACTTGGACCATAATTGAAATACAAATAAATGTTCTTAAAGGTGACACAGTGGAGCAGCTGCTAGAGCTGCTGTCTCACAGTGCCAGAGACCCAAGTTCGATCCTGACCTTATGTACTGACTGTGTGGAGTTGGCACGTTCTCCCTGTGACTCTGTAGGTTTCTCTTGGGTGCTCTGGTTTCCTCCCACGTCCCAAAGGCATGCAGGTTAATTAGACTCTGTAAATTGCCCCTAGTATGTAAGTAGCGGATGAGAAAGTGGGATAACATAGAACAAGTTTGAACTGGTGATAGATGGTTAGTATTGACTCAACAGGCCAAAGAACCTGTTTCCATGCTGTATATGTCTAAACTAAACTAATCTTGTCGTCCCTCCTAAAACCATAGGTGGACCACCTGACACACTTGGCAAGGAAACCTTCTGACAAACAATTACCAAGCTGAGGTTAAGATTGTAGCAAAGCTTTGTTGACATCATCAGAGTTCAACCTAGGTATTAATTCCCTTCACATTTACCGTGTTCTCTTTCTCTTTCTCCACAACCTTTGACTTTCACCGCTCATTTGGTACCCTCTGTCTGGTACCAATTCTAACTCTCCATCCGCTCAGTAATTATGGTTGACCAGCTGTAATTTACTTCCAAATGTAAAACAATTAGTGTCAACTGTGGGTAATAATTCCATTCTCACTGTCACTGTTCTGAATGCCACTTAGCTACAAAAAGAGAATGCCTGTGGAGGAAACCAGAGGAAGATTGGATGGTATGTCATAGAGTCAAGGAGTTACACAGCAAGGAAACAAGCACTTCAGCCCAAATCACCCATGCTGACCATGATGTCTAACTGAACTAGTCTCATCTGCCTGTATTTGTCTCATGTTTCTCTGAACTTTTATTCATGTATCTGTATTTTAAACTGTAATTATACCTGACTTTTCCTGTTTTTTTTTCTCCTTTCCCTTAGCATTAATTAGTAAGTAAGTAAGTAAGTATTTTTTTATTTATATAGCACTTTTAAATCAAATCACGTTGAAGCCAAAGTGCTTTACAGAGAAGAAATTTCCATACATCCATATAAAATAAAAATGATACACAAATAGGGCCCCATTCCTGCACATCCGCCATAATTGTTGTATATGGTTTGATTGTGCAAAGGTTTTCTAAAGATACCACAGAAAAAAGGTTTACTGGGCCAGCTTCTGTCTTCATTTAATTGTTTACTTAAAACAGCCTTGTTAGCTTTTAATTTGGATTTCTAAACTGATGAGGGCTTTTATGCAAATAAACTTCCATTGCATCCTCCCCAACAATGCCCAGAGTACAAGACGGAGTCAATGATCTTCGGAATGCAGGTAGAAGCCTGCGCTAGAGATAAGTTAACACTTCCCCTGGAAAATCTCCACAGAGCGGGATAACTGAAAGGCGAGGCATGCTGCTACTGGAAAGAAACAAGAGACTGCCGATGCTGGAACCTGCGGAAGAAAGCAAACTGTTGGAGAATCTTAGTTTAGTTTAGTTTAGAGATACAAATCAGAAACAGGCTCTTTGTGCCACACTCGAGAGATACCAACCCGCACCTACCAGCGATCCCCGCACCTTAACACTATCAATGTTAATCCAAGGGACAATTTTTACATTTAAACCAAGCCAATTAACCTACAAACCTGTACGTCTTTGGAGTGTGGGAGGAAGCCAAAGTTCTTGGAGAACGCACCAGGCAGCTCACGGGGAAAATGTACAAACTCCGTACAGACAAGCACTGTAGCCAGGATCGAACCAGGGTCTCTGGCGCTGTAAGGCAGCAATCTACCGATGTGCCACTGTGAAGGGTGGGGGATTCAGGAATGTCGAGAGGGAAAAGAAAGGGGAAAGAGTCCTGATACAGGATCTCATCCCAAAACATGGACACTTTTTTCCCCCAACAGATGCTGGCCAAACTGCTGAGTTCCTCCAGCAATGTGCATGGAAAGGCTGGGGATATCCACCTCCAGCAACCCAGAGAAGAACAGCTTTTGTCAGTGAGCAACCCATTCATAAGGTGGCTGGCTTAGCCATCACTAAGCTTCTAACTGGAAAATACTTCACGAGACAGCAGTAAGGGGACTGACAATCCAACCCAGCATGACAACTTTTTCTACAGAAGCTGCCTGATCTGATAAATGATCCCGGCACTTTCATGCTTTATTTACTGTCTTTTCCAACTACATTTGTCTAGGTTTCGGTTTAGGTATATTATTGTTACATGCACCATTGATTAGCTTTGTCATGCATGCTATCCAATTAGATGAGATAGTACTTTAAATAAATATAATTGTCAAACTCAAGTACCTGTACACAGACAGAACAAAGGGGAAGATGCAAAGTGTCGATAATAGTTCTCAGCATCGGTTTCATAAAGAAAGTCCAATATTGGCAACGGGGTAGCGATGATTCACACCGTATCCCGGCTAATGGAAGGACCGTTCATAATACTGATAACAGAGGGGGAGAGACTGTTCCTGAGTCTGGTGGTGCACACATTCAAGCTCTTGTACCTTCTGCCGGACGAAAGCAGGGAGAGGCAGGAATGGCCAGGGTGGGACAAATCTTCGATTATTTGGCTGATTTTCCGAGGCAGCGTGAAGTGTAGGTGGAGTCAATGGTGAGAAGTCTGGTCTGTGTGATGGACTGGGCTACATCAAGTTCTCTCTGCAATTTTTTGTAATCTTTTGTCAGAGCTGTTCCCAAACCAAGCTGTGAAACAACCCAACAGTAGACTTTTTATGGTAAGTAGCACTCTAAACACAGTTGTTTCTCTCCTTCTTATTACAAGTAGGAGGGGTGACCTCAATAGTTGTCCTACTTCTTGAGATGATTAAAATTGGTACTTATACCTGTAGTTGTGCACAGCATCGTAGCATATGCTTTTGCATATGCAATGAAGCCAACTGTTTCAAATGTTCTCTTCAGTGTTTTAATTACAATTACGTAATGCTTTATACAAAGTCAAGCTTCAATAAATAGATTTGGTAAATTAAACAAAAGACTGCTTTTTGTTCCATTTTGCTTACGGACACACACTAATCAAATTGGGTTTATTGATTATCTTTTTAATGGCATAGAATGTTACATAGCATCACAATCAGGAGCACTAGCTACATCAGTCTTAGACTGCCCATCACAGCCTGCTGTAGTCCTAATCGATACATAGACAGTTCCTAAATATGTGATTTGCTAAAATCCTTGTACTCAGTAGAGGGCATAGCTTGAAGGTGAGAGGGCAAAGTTTAAAGGTGATAAGCGGACCAAGTTTACATCGAGGGTAGTGGATGTCTGGAACATACTGGTGATGGAGGTAGGTACGCTGGTGGCATTTAAGAGGCTATTAAGGGCCTGTCCCACGAGCATGCGATTGCATGCGGCAAGCGCGACCTAACATGGTCGCTTGAGCCGTACGGCCTCATGGGGCTGGTCCCAGTTCGATCTCCAGAGCCGTATGGAGTTGTGCGGAGCTGGTCCCGACATCGCACGGGGCTACGAAATACTGACACTGTCCAAAAATTCCGCGCTGCAACGGCCTGCGGCCTGCAGCCGCATTGAGGGCGTACGCACCGCCTCGACGCCATACGCAACGTCTTGACGCCTTACGCAGCGTCTTGATGGCGTACGCCTAGCACGAACTTCCCGCGGTCTTCACTCGAACTTCAGGTCAACTTGTATAGGATCACTCGACCTCCGCGTGGCCCCCGCTTCCGGTTTGGTCGCGCTTGCCGCATCCAGTCGCATGCTCGTGGGACAGGCCCTTAAGAGAGGCACATGGATATGCTGAGGTATATCGGCCTTGTGCAGGCAGACAAAGTTAGTTACTTTAGGCCTTATGTTCGGCACATACATTGTGGCCAGAGTGCCTGTCCCTGTGCTGTACTGTTCAATGCTCTATGTTCTATGTATAACGTGCAGGCAGAAAAGATTATTTTAACTCAGCATGATGTTTGACACAAACATTGTAGGACGAAGGGTCTATTCCTGTGCTGTTTTGTGTTCTGCATGTTCTGTGAAATATAATATCGACATTTGTTGAAGTGTAGGAATACACTGAATGTTCATACATTATATTAAAATTCATCAGGTTAAAAAATAAAGTGGTACAGATCATATGCTGATACATAAAAAATGTGCAATATGTTTTCTTATCACACTTTAAGTAAACAAAAATATTATGAATTTTAAAGAGATGTAGCCGTCTCCAATATGCTTCAATATTTTCTGTTGCTTATGTGAATAACTACTCTCAGGGAAGGGTCATGTTCCTCCAGAAATCCAACTGGTCCAGTCAGTTCCATGTAGGGGTTTCAGGCCAAGCATTCATAAATACTGCACGGTGGCGCAGCATTAGAGTTGCTGCCTTAAAGTGCTTTCAGCGCCAGAGATGCAGGTTCAATCCCGACTACGGGTGCTGTCTGCACAGTGATTGTATGTTCTCCCCTAAACCGCGTGGGTTTTCTCTGAGATCTTCGTTCTCCTCCCACACTCCAAAGACGTACAGGTTTGTAGGTTAAATGGCTTGGTATGAATGTAAATTATCCCTAGTGTGTGTAGGATAGGTCAATGTCTGGGGATTGCTGGTCGGTGTGGACATGGTGGGCCAAAAGGGGCTGTTTCCATGCTATATCTCTAAACTAAACTAAATTGACAGCTTCAGAAATTATCTTATGTTTTTCAATTGTTGTGTATGGGAAAACCTACAAATGAATGTCACATGTTTGGGGAAACAAGGAAGTGCAGGTGCTGGTTTACTATAGACTGAAAGTTTTGAAGATGAATCCTGACCCAAAACATCACCCATGCATGTTCTCCAGAGATGATGCCTGACCTGCTGAGTTGTTCCAGTACTTTGTGTCTTCCTCTGTGAGACATTGGGGGAATTGCTGCTGGCTATTCGGTGCGCTCGTTAAACATGATTGCAACCAAGCACAATGGTGAATCCAAAAACGAAACACTGCAAATGCTGGGAATCTGAAGTAAAAAGTCAAGCAGAAAACACAGGGATCTATTACCAGATCATTCATCTGAACTTTGTCCATAATTCACCAATGTGAATAGTAGAAATGAAAATTGATAAAGCATGTACAGTGAAAGTGACCTCTATGTTCAGTCAATAACAGAATCATAGCAATATTTTGAGGTAATTTAGCCCATTTTATCTGGGGAAGCTTGACTTTGTACCATTAAAAAGTTACACTGCCCCCATATCTTGCTTTGCTGCCAGTTCCATCTTGTAGATGGTCTCTGTGGACTAAGGAACATTTGTCACAGGTTCCATAAACAGGGAAGGAAATATAGAAACATAAATAATATAAATGGTAAGCCATCCCACATTCAAAACAATGAAAGCAATCAGTCTGAAGAAGGGTCCTAACCCAAAATATCGCCAGTTCAGTTCCTCTCAGATGCTGCCTGCCCTCCATCACATTGCGTTTTGCTAAAAATTCCAACATCAGCAGTCTCTTGTGCCTTCAAAACAAACGTGGTTGATCCTCTATCTCAATGCATAATGTTTCTGTTTCTCCATAAGCTGTCGGTCTCTTTAATGTGCAGAACTCTTAATAATCTCCTTGGGGTCATAGAGGCATAGAGTCTTAGCCTGCCCATTTTTCCCTATAGCTCAGACCAGCAAGCATTGTCAACATAAATCTGCTCTGCGCTCTTTCTAACTTCACAACACCTTTCTTACTCCATTGTTGCAAATGTGGCCCCACCAATATCTTGTACAACTGTAAATTAACATCCCAAGTCTGAAGAAGGGTCTCGACCCGAAACGTCACCTATTTCCTTCGCTCCATAGATGTTGCCTCACCCGCTGAGTTTCTCCAGCATTTTTGTCTACCTTCGATTTTCCAGCATCTGCAGTTCCTTCTTAAACGTCGTAACTTCTATGATCACTACCCTGACTGATAAAAGCCAATGTATATAAAAGCCTTCTTTACCACCATATCTACCCATGACACCACTTTCAAGGAACAATGTACCTACACTTCTAGATCCCTCTGCTCCACTTCCTCCCCATTCACTGTGAAGGTCCTGCCCAGGCAGTGAAGAAAGCGAATGGTATTTGGACAAAAGGATTTGAGTATAGGAGCAGGGAGGTTCTCACAAAAAATCTGAGGAAGGACATTATTGCCATAGAGGGAGTGCAGAGAAGGTTCACCAGACTGATTCCTGGGATGTCAGGACTGTCTTATGAAGAAAGACTGGATAGACTTGGTTTACTCTCTAGAATTTAGGAGATTGAGAGGGGATCTTATGGAAACTTACAAAATCCTTAATGGGTTGGACAGTCTAGATGCAGGAAGATTGTTCCCGATGTTGGGGAAGTCCAGGACAAGGGGCACAGCTTAAGGATAAGGAGGAAATCCTTTAAAACCGAGATGAGAAAAACTTTTTTCACACAGAGTGGTGAATCTCTGGAACTCTCTGCCACAGAGGGTAGTTGAGGCCAGTTCATTAGCTATATTTAAGAGGGAGTTAGATGTGGCCCTTGTGGCTAAGGGGATCAGGGGGTATGGAGAGAAGGCAGGTACGGGATATTGAGTTGGATGATCAGCCATGATCATATTGATGGCCTACTCCTGCACCTAATTTCTATGTTTCTATGTTTGTATTATCTACAATATCACTCATTTTAGTATAATCTGCAAACTTACTAATCATACCTGTATATTTTCAACAAATATAAACTGCAAACACCAATGTGCCCAACACCGATCCCAGTAGTCACAGTCCTCCACTCCGAGAAACAACCGTCCATCATCACCCACTGCTTCCTTCCATTGAGCCAATCTTCTATCCAGTTAGCTGGCTCCCCCTGAATCCATTACAATCTAACCTTCCAGAGCAGCCTACTATACAAAACATTATCAAATGCCTTGCTGAAATCCATATAGACAACATCTACGGCTCTGGCAAATTCAATGTTTTTGGTTATTTCTTCAAAAAACAATCAAATTTGTGAAATAGGATCTTCAACGTACAAAATCATACTTGTTCTTAATATATTTAGTATCTTGATTTCCAAAGCTTTCACTGGTAGAAAATTTCACAAGTTATTTCAACTTCTGAATGAAGTAATTTCATCTCATCTCAGTCTAAAATAGCTTACTTTGATATTGTGCCCCTTTCTATATCCCCATTCCAACAAATGAAACATGTTCTCCGCATAGCAACTATCGAGTGTGTCAGACATCTGTATTTTACAATGAGATCTCCTCCCATTTTTTTCTGAACATTTGTGAATACAGACTTCATTGGCCCCATCTATCCGCCTGTACAGTTTTGTGGTCCCTGGAATCAATCTGGTGAACATTTGTTGCCTTCCCTCCATTCTTCCCTAGTTAGAGAGACCAAAACGGAACATAGCATTGATTCTATAAGCTTTGCACAAACAAGGAATGTCATTGACCCTGGTGTATATAATAATAAACTAAACTGAATCTAAAAATGAAACAGAGAAACAGAATATGCTATGAATATTTAGTAGCGTACTTCAATTGAACCTGTTGAGATGCCAATTGCTATGTGTGGACATGGGATGGGAACTGGACATTGTGCCTTCCCTCATAATGGGAACCATTGTGGGGGGATGATTTTTTTAATGTTTAAATATCTTTATTATTGTTATGTCTGGATACCTTTTTTATGTGCTGCATTGGCAAGAAGCATTTCACTACACCAATGGTGTATGTGACCAATAAATAACCTTTTGAATTGAACCACTGAGATGCCTGCCTATGTGACAGCTCAGTGCTCCTGAGTGCTCCTGAAGAGGCCACAGGACCATGCAGGTTCCATTCAGAGTTCCAGGGGAAATTCGTGTGCATCTGGTGCAGGGTCTGATCTTCACTGTATTCGAATACCTGACGCTACTGAGAAGCTGGAACTCAGACAGTGGGTATCTGGGGAGATTTGGGTGGGATTGTGTGAACCCTGAGCGTGGGGCTTATGCATGTTGTGTGTGGGAGGGTTCATTGTTAAGGAGCTGAAAGCCAAGTGGAAGTACTGCTGTTGCTGGAAGCCTTATTTTCCCCAAAATTGTCCTCTCCTGTTACCAACCACTGTGTTCTTAGCGGTTTAGAAAACTTTGCCAAAAGCAACAGCTTAATTCAGACGCTGCCAGCTTCATTGATATTTTTTAAATGCCTACTCGTCTCCTGGGAGCACTTAGCTTTCCTCTTGTCCAACATCAGTAAAATGTGGTTCAGAGTTTTTTTTCCATTTAACTGATGCCTCTGCCAAATCTCACTATTTCCAATGTGGCCGAGCTACTGCACACCGCATGGCATTCCTGCACTGCTGAGGAACACCAGCTAACAGTTACGCAATTTGTGCATTTAGAGGAGCGGTATATTTGTCAGAAGCATTACGCAGATAAAAACAAAAGCTGAACACTACCCAGGACAAGACATCTGACTTGATTGGTACCTGATCCATCATCCAACACATTCATTCCCTGCATCAGAATGGCTGTTGTATGCACCATCTACAAAATGCACTGCCGCTAATGTCCAGGTTATGTTGATTTCACTTCTCAAATATCGACCATAATAAAAAGGACAAGAGTATCAGATGCAGAGGAACACCAAGTTCTAGGCTCCCCTCCAAATCACATTGTTCTGATGTTGAGTCCCACCATCATTATCCTGGTTCCCTTTATTGGTCATAAACTTCATTGGACCAGCCATATAAATATCATGAAAACAGAAGCAGCTCAGATGCTGTCATGAATGATTCACCTTCTTTCACCCTAAAATATTTCCACCATCTACAAGTAGCATAATGCAATAATCTTCACTTGCCTGGACATTTGTAGTTTCAGGGACACTTATGAAGCTTGGCACAATCCAGGGGAAAGCAAAGTGCTTGCTATTCTAAATATTTATACCCTCCAATATGTAGTCCCCTGTGGCTATAGTTCATACCACCCACAAAAATCACTTAATTTGCTCTCGTAGGCTCTCCTCACAGGTATCCCAAACCTCCAAACTCCACCATCAAAGCGGATAACAGTTTCAAGCACATACGAGATACAAGATACATTTATTTGTCACATGTGCCACTTGGCACGGTGAAATGTGAGTTTACCATACAGCCATACAATTAAAAATTAAAGTACACAACACTTGATGGAGTCCAACATAAAACATCCCCACACAACAGAATCAAAGTTTCCTGCTGTGAGGGAAGGCACCAAAGTCAGTCCTCTTCCTCTGTTGTTCTTAATGTTCACTCGTGGTCGGGGCCTCCCGAGCCCTCCGCAGTCGCCGCTACGGGATACCCGATATTCAGGCTCGCTAGCCGGGATGGAACTCCGACGTCGGACCAGGAGAACAACCTCCGCGGATTGGACCTCCGAATCGGCCGCTTCCTACCAGAGTCCGCGGCTCTCAGAGTCCACAGGCCGCGCTGGGCGGAGATTCAAGCTGGCGGCCCTCGGCAAAGGGCCCCAGGGACTCCGTGATGTTGAGGTCAGCACCGCCCGCGTTGGGAGCTCTTCAAATCTCAGCTCCACGATGTTGGGACAGCACTCCGGAGCTTCAAACGGCGATCCAAGTAGAATCCAACGCTGCGACTCCGCTGCTGAAGCTCTGGTCCGGGTCCCTGGCAGGAAAGGCCACTCCGATCCAGTGGCAGGCCGCAAAGAGGTGGGAGAGGACTTGACGCGGAGAATAGTCACGTCCTCGCCAGGAAGCGACTGAGAAGCGGTTTCCCCCTTACCCTCCCCCACATAAAAAAAGTAAAGAAACTCCAAACACACACTTATAAGACAAACTAAAATTTTAAAAAAGATAGAAAAAAACGAACACTGTTGGCAGTCTGCCTTCAATGCGGCACCCCTAGTGGGATCTACACGTACCTCTCCAAGTAGCACACGGCCTTTAAAACATAATGCTGTTTGTTTGGCGTCAATTGGGCTAAAACTGGGAACACCCTTTCAGATGACACAGATCAGACTTCCCACCATTGACTCCATCTACACATACTGCCACGGAAAAGCAACCAACATAATTAAAGACTTGTCCCACCCTGGTCATTCCTTCTTCTCCCTGCTCCTGTCTGGCAGAAAGCACAGAAGCCTGAACGAGTGTACCACCAGACTGAGGAAGAGCTTTTGCCCCTCGGTTATCAGTCCTTTCATAAACTAGGGTACTGTCCAATTCACCTCTACCCTATTGTGGACATTGGATTTAGTCTATGGAACTGATCTGCGACAATGATGAGAACTATATTCAGCATAATCTATCTTCCCCTTTGCTCTGCCTATTGTGCTTGAGTTTGATTTGATTGTATTTATGAATAGTGTTATCTGATTTGTTTGGATAGCAGGCACAACAAAATTCTTCACTGTATCTCGGTACACGTGCAAATAATAAACCTAAACCTAAACCTAGATCAGTACTGGAGGAGTAATTGTAAGACTGCAACAGTTCAAAGTAGCGCTTTTCACCATCATCTCAAGGGGAATTAGAGAAGGCAATAGTTGCTGATAATGCTGACCAGCAATCCACAATTCCCAAACATTAAATAAATAACTGGAATGTTTTTATACCTCTTCGGCTTTTCTTAATTAGGATTGCCATTCAAATCATTCAGCAGTGATGGATTCTATTACACAAAAAAAGCTTCTCTATCTTAGTCTGAGTATCCTCACGGCTCGAAGAACAGATCAGAGGCTGGGTATCCTACAGGGAGCGACTCATCCCCGATTCCTCAGAGCCATTTGATCCATGACTACCAGGACAGGAATTTGGACGTGTGCTATTCCAACAGGACTAAAGAAGCTCAACATCATCCACTTGTTTTACAGTCCATCCACCACCTTAAACATTCATTCCTTCCACCGCTCTGCATATGGTTGCAGTGTGTACTATTTACAACTGTTGAAGGGGAAATAATAGTGAGGCCTAATAACTAGTAAACATGGATGTGGATTGTGCTAATGTGGTAACAGGGAACCGCAGACAAAGCCTACAAGTAGAGACATAGAATGCAGCATTGATGACATTTTCAGGAACTTCATTGATTATGTTATAGTGTGCACCCATCATTGTAACAGGAAATTGGATCTACTGTGAACTATGTTAGATTTGTGATCATTATGTTTAATGTTTAATGTTTTATGTATCATTCCTAACTGTCACTGTATGTCATGTTGTCACTTGCGGGCGGAGCACCAAGGCAAATTCCTTGTATGTGAATACTTGGCCAATAAACCTAATCATTCATTCAATCAATTCATACATTCATGCATTCATTCATCCATTCATCCATTCATTCATTCATTCATACAATCATTCATTCATTCAATCATTCATTCAATCAGTCATTCATTCATTTATTCATAATCAATTTATTCTGTAATCAAAGCCTAGTTCATTACTTAATTAAGTATTTCTATATCTTCTATTTTGTAATCAAGACCTAGTGTGTTACCCAATTAAGTATGTCTGTAACCTCCATTCTGTAACCCAGACCTAGTTTTACTGTGAATCAAGTTTTTGTGTAATCTTGTCACCTGAGAATGTAAAAACTGTACTAAAGTCATATTCTGGAGATCAGCTTTGACTGGTCTCCTGGTGTGCACCAGTTTTAATAAATGGCCTGTTACTGTGAATACCAACTTTGCATGGCCTTTCCATTTGCTCTTGAACAACCCATACACTTTAGCTACTTTCCATCGTGTCCCAAACCAGTTATTCACTGTCCCCATTCGCTGTGATGGCATTTCAGTCTCAGTCACAAAGGCCGACGTCAGGAAATCCTTCAGAGGGGTTAACCCTCGAAAAGCACCTGGTGCTGATGGTATACCCAGTCGTGTTCTAAAAACCTGTGCGGACCAACTAGCAGGAGTATTTTACGGACATTTTCAACCTCTCACGTCTGAGGTCTGAGGTGCCCACCTGCATTAAAAAGGCATCAATTATACCGGTGCCCAAGAAGAGTAAGGTGACGTGCCTCAATGACTATCGACCAGTGGCACTAACGCTGGTGGTGATGAAGTGCTTTGAGAGGTTGATCATGGAGCAAATCAACTCCTACCTCAACAAAAACCTGGACCCACTGTAGAACGCTTACCGCCACAACAGATCAATGGTGGATGCGATCTCGCTGGCCCTCCAGACAAAAAATACATAAAATACAATATGGACAATACATGAAAGTAATAAATACTTAAAAAGACCCAATAATTAACTATTAAAAATGCAAAGCATCCCCATACAGCCTAGCGGTCAGTATTATAAAATGTAATGGCTGCAGGGGTGAAGGATCTCCTGAACCATTCCGTTCTACAGCGCAGGGAGAGGAGCCGGTTGTTGTTCTGTGTGCTCCTCGAGAATACGTGGAGGGGGTGCCCGGAGTTGGCGAGGATGACCAGCACCTTAATAATAATAATAATAAATTTTATTTATGGGCGCCTTTCAAGCGTCTCAAGGACACCTTACAAAAATGTAGCAGGTAGAGGAAAAACATGTAAGCGGAATGAAATAAATAGTAGAGACATGACTAGTACACAAATTAAAGACAAATTAAAGACAGAATTCAATTCAAAACACAAAGCACCTTGCTCCTCATACGTCTCTCAAGGACATCCACCGCAGAGTCCACTCTCCACCCCCCCCCAGCACTGAGCTAGCTCGTTTTACCAGCTTGTCCAACTTCTTGCTGTTTTTAGCAGTGGTGTTGTTACCCCAGCAGACCACAGCGTAGAAAATGGCACTTGCAACCACAGTATGGTAAAACAAGTACAGCATTTCATTGCGCACAGTACAGCACAGTACAGCACAGTACAGTACAGTACAGTACAGTACAGTACAGTACAGTACAGTATATGACTTGATTCTACACTGTCAGGTTGGTAGGTCAACAGCTCTGGACAAGATCACAATATATTGCAGTGAGGTGTGGATGTATCCCAGCCCATCACACAGACCAGACACCCCGCCATTGACTCAATCTATACTTCACGCAGCCTCGGGAAAGCAGGCAACAAAATCAAATACATTTCCGACTCCTTTCATTTCTTCTTCTCTCCGCTCCCATCGGGAAGAGGATATAGAGGCTTGAAAGAGCACACCACCACAGTGTGGAACAGCTTCTTTCCCTCTGTTATCAGGCTTCTGATGGGCTTTCCACAAACCAGGGTGCAGTCCAATTTCTCTATGCCTCATTGCAGACATTGGACTTTGTTTCAGGAACTATGGCAATATAATGCTGAAAATTACCTGTATATTCTGTGCTCAGTATATTATCCGTTACTGTTGCTATTGTATTTGAGTTTGACTGGATTATATTCATGTATAATATTAAATTTGATTGGATAGCATGCACAACAAAGCTTGTCATTGTACCTTGGTTCACAATAATAAACTAAACTTAAACCTAAACCCATTCATGTATAGTATTATCTGAATTAAATTAGATAGCATACAGACAAGAGATTTTCATAGTATCTCGGCAATATGACAATAATGAATCAAATCAAATCAAAGCCCCAACTACTCAATGGAAGCATGGTGTATTTGTAATACCAACTTACTGCAACCCCGGGATCAAATGCCAGGAAAAAATAAATGGGCATGAGTGGGACCGATGAACGGCTGGCACTGTCATTTTGTTTTTGGCCACAATGAATCCAAATGAATTACTCTCCTCCAGCTCCATAAAAAAAGCCTTGACCCTCTCCTGCCATGGGCTTCTATCACTCTCCCTGACCACGACATTCACCGATCCATTCCTGTCAAATTCTCAGTGGGAGGCTGACGAATGTTCCTTTGGGTCCCTAGCAACAACGTTACGTTAGTGAGACAAGGCTCAGGCTGCTGCTCTCAGCTGCCAGCCACCCACCTCTTCCCCTGGGGTTTAGGTAAGACCAACCCCACGAGTTTGCTGTCTGCCTCAGCCCCCACCTGCAACACACTTGACTAGGTATTAAAGTGAAGGCTGCAAACATAGAAGCACTTTACAATTGTAACATCTCATGCGGCAATGACTTAAATATACTAAACAGTTAAACCACAGAAATGCTTTTATCACTACTATTATCCCATCCTGTTCACAGTAAACCACAAATTAATAGTTTATTATACGTTTTGAAAGAACCATGCACCGTTTGTGATATATTTTTTTCAGTCTAATGGATCCTAAAAGGCCCTTTTCCTGCAATTTATTATATCATGTGTCTGTCACTAAGCAACAATAGTTTTCTGTGTTGCTGTTTCAGTAAACTCTAAAACCTCTTGAGCCTTTAAATCCTCAGCTCTCAGCACAACTTTTGTCATTTCAAGTGTCCTGAAAATTGCCATCTCTTGGAGGACTCTTTTCACACAAAGGATGGTGGATGTATGGAACTGGCTGCCAGAGGAGGTAGTTGAGGCAGGAACTATCCCAACATTTAAGAAATAGGTACATGGATAGGACTGGGTTTGCAGGGATTATGGACCAAACGCTGGCAGGTGGGATTAGTGTAGCTGGGACACGTTTTTTTTTTTTTTTTTTTTTTTTTTAATTTCAAAAAATTTATTCAATTATTAAAAAATAATATTTACACTACAATAAAACAAGCCAGAACCCACCACCATAAATACAATACAAACATATATCCATAATGAACTATTATACAATTATGATACAATCCTTATTGAGGATACATTCAACACCCTGCGGAGCCGCTGGGACATGTTGGCTGGTGTGGGCAAGTTGGGTCGAAGGGCCTGTTTCCACACTGTATCACACTATGACTCTATTTCAACTTTTTCACTTCTTCAAGTGTTTATTTTCCTCCAGTGCACATTAGTAGGTGTGTTCTCCTTAAACATGCAATTGCGCACTGCTTTACAGAGCCATCATTCATTTTCTCTTTAAAGAACCAGCAGTGTGTGGGCTCAGGAAGGATTCCAGCCAAATGCTAAGATCACGAGCTATCCATCCCATTCAGTTCAGGTTGTCCAGACTTGTGTTCATAAAGATCATTTTGTACCATGATCACAGGTGTCCCCCATCCCAGCAACCCGGCAAATTCTTTCTCATAAAATCGCAGAATCAAGATTCATGGTAATTAAATCGGAGAGGCATAGTGCCATACAGTGATACAGTGTGGAAACAGGCCCTTCGGTCCAACTTGTCCCAGTTACACTAGTCCCACCAGCCTGCGCTTGGTCCATATCCCTCCAACCCTGTCCCATCCATGTACCTGTCTAACTGTTTCTTAAATGTTGGGATAGTCCCAGCCTCACTTTTCCACTTTTATACTTTTACATTTTCATCCACGTATTCCTGGACTATCAAACGATAGTAATGTTAACCCTAAAAAAAAGGAAATGTGCAGGAGTAACTCAATGGGTCGTGCAGCATCTCAGGAGAACATGGATAGGCGATATATCGGGTCGAGGACCCTCTTTCAGAAATTGTGGTGGTGAGAGAGAGGGGGAAGCTGGAAGAGAGCTGGAGAGACGACACATCCTGGCATGAAATAGGTGGGTATGGTGAATGATTTTTTTGGTAGGCAGATGGTTTGTCAAAGGCCCAAGATGAAAAGATAAAGAAGATTTACCACCAGCACTTTGTGTCATTCTTTGCAAACCAGCATCTGTAATTCCTTGTTTCTAATTTTAACCCCGGTTGCGGTATTCTGAAATATTTTGAATGCAACATGACATAAATTAGGCCACGTGTTTACGCTGTCAAATCAAACACCTTTTTGAGTGTGAGGATGAATTCAAGATTCTTTGACATTCTTTTCTTTGAGATAGCATGATACATCGGTGCAGCCAGTAGAGCCATTGCCTAACAGCACCAGAGACCTGGGTTCAATCCTGCCCTTGGGATCCTGTGTGAAGTTTGTATCTAGTCACTGTGACAATTTAATCTCCTCCATGTTCTCTGGTTTCTTCCAAATTTCCAAAAGAGGTGCAGATTGGGAAGTTACTTGGCCACAAGTGTAAATTGCCACTAGTGGTAGTATCTGGTGGTAGTTGATGTGAATGTGGAGAGAAAAAATAATAGGGTTAATGTTTGTGCCTATTAATCAATCAATCAGGTAAAAACAAAGTTGTGGAGATTATTCAGATTATTATCTGAATGGTGGCCGATTGGGAAAGGGGGAGATGCAGCGAGACCTGGGTGTCATGGTACACCAGTCATTGAAGGTATGCATGCAGCTGCAGCAGGCAGTGAAGAAGCGAATGGTATGTTAGCATTCATAGCAAAAGGATTTGAGTATAGGAGCAGGAGGTTCTACTGCAGTTGTACAGGATCTTGGTGAGACCACACTTGGAGTATTGCGTATAGTTTTGGATTCCTAATCTGAGGAAATACATTCTTGCCATAGAGGGAGTACAGAGAAGGTTCACCAGACTGATTCCTGGGATGTCAAGACTTTCATATGAAGAAAGACTGGATAGACTCGGCTTGTACTCACTAGAATTTAGAAGATTGAGAGGGGATCTTATAGAAACTTACAAAATTCTTAAGGGGTTGGACAGGCTAGATGCAGGAAGATTGTTCCCGATGTTGGGGATGTCCAGAACAAGGGGTCACAGTTTAAGGATAAGGGGGAAATCTTTTAGGACCGAGATATGAAAAACATTTTTCACGCAGAGAGTGGTGAATCTCTGGAATTCTCTGGATCAGAAAGTAGTTGAGGCCAGTTCATTGGCTATGTTTAAGAGGGAGTTAAATGTGGCCATTGTGGCTAAAGGGATCAGGGGATATGGAGAGAAGGCAGGGATGGGATACTGAGTTGGATGATCAGCCATGATCATATTCAATGGTGGTGCAGGCTCGAAGGGCCGAATGGCCTACTCCTGCACCTATTTTCTATGTTTCTATGTGTCTATACTTAACAGGCCAGTCAGTGGCAATTGAACAGACGGTGTTTCAGGTTGAAAGGGTCCTCCAGCACTGCTTAAGGATTGCTTAAGATTGCTGCATCTGTAGTTGCTTGTGATTCTATTGCTCAAATATATTCCAGTATATTCATCATCTAGTGCATTCCTCAGATTTACCAGTTACTACAGCCCACCAGATTGTAAAGTACCAGGTGATAAGACACGTATTGTAAATTTGAAAAGGAGTCACTGTTCTCTAATTACAAAGGATTCAGTGATGTAGGAGTTAGGTCAGGCATAAAAAAATGCAAAGAGTTGGAGTAATCGCTGGAGCATCTCTGGAGAATCTCTGGAGAACATGGATAGGTGACGTTTCAGGTCGAAACCTTACTTCAGTTTGAGGAAGGGCTCTGACCCGCAATGTCGCCTATCCATGTTCATCGGAGATGCTGTCGGACTTGCTGAGTTACTCCAGCACTTTGTGTTTTTTGCTCATGATTCCAGCACGTGCCATTCCCTATGTCCACTGGAAGTTAGGTTAATTGGTTAAGTATGATTTCACGTCCAAAAACACTCAGGATGTAGAAATCTAGTATTGATATCATTATAAAGAAAGTTCATCTGTCCCCCCAGATCCTGACCAACTTTTACCGCTGTACCATCGAAAGCATCCTGACCACCTGCTTCATGGTATGGTACAGCAGTTGCACCGTAGCGGACAGGAAGGCACTACAACGGGTGGTGAAAACCGCTCAGTATATCATCGGTGCCCCGCTCCCTGCCATGGATGCCCTCCACCGAAAACGGTGTCTGAGACGGGCCGGGAAGATCATTAAAGACCCCTCCCACCCCAACCATGGACTGTTTGCCCTCCTCCCATCAGGGAGGCGGTACAGGAGCCTCAGGTCTCGTACCAGTAGGATGAGGAACAGCTTCTACAATAAAACCATCACATTGCTGAACTCGGAGTCCCGCCGATAGACTTCTCCAGTCTCTCCGTCCACATTGTTTGATTATTCTGTATTTTTATTTCTATATTGCACTATACTACGGACTGACGCTAAACTGCATTTCGTTGTACCCATACTTGTATTTGTGCAATGACACTTTCATTTCACTGCACATCTCGTATGTGTATGTGACAAATAAACTTGACTTGACTTGACTTGACTTGACATTAAAGTTGAATTGAATTGAATAAAGCTAATTAATTTCTTCTTTTATGCCTTTAGCCAGGTTCACACCAATGCAATTTTTTTAACCACTCCTTGATTATGCTGGCAGGAAACTGTGGAAACAATACATACCAAAAAAAATTAACTTTAAAATAAAATTATACAGTGACACAGTGGCATAGCTGCCACCTTACAGCATCAAAGATCCAGATTCCATCCAGATTGTAGACGATGGATCCAAAATTTGTGGAGTTTGCTATTTTTCCCTGTGACTGCGTGGGTTTCCTCCTCCTCAGGGTGATCTGGTTTCCACCCACATCCCAAAGACGTGCGTGCTTGTAGATTAATTGGCCTCTGTAAATTGCCCCTAGTGTGTGGGGAGTGGATGAGAAAGTGAGAGAATATAGAACTAGTGTGAATGGGTGATCAATGGTTTTGGTGGGCCAAAGCACCATGCTGTCCCTCGAAAACTAAAACAGAAACTAAATATTCAAAAATATGCTTCTCTCAAAACTGAAAGTTTCATATATTGTTTATTATAGAGAAAATGTATGTTGGGAACATTTCCCTTCCACCTATTCGATACAGATTAATATGCACTGACAGCACCAACATTACTAATTTGCAAGCTCCTGTCAAATGCAGCAGTGCATACTGTAAGTAGGACACCGCATGGTAACTGCAACATTTGCATGCCCAGAGAGATGGAAACAGACACTTTTTTTTAAAGAAAAATGCAGAATTACTTTTTTAACATCTAATTCCCATTGCTGCAAGGATACTTGGTATCTCATTGCAGCAAGCATACTTGGTAGAGAACAATAAAAAGCATACCAAGTAATTTTCACTAAAATTGCCAATTATAATTTTTTTTCTACGCGTCTGACAAAAATATAGCAATGCAGCCACAGTATGTTAGATATTTCTTATGTCTTGGGGTTTTTAAACAGTGTACATTTTAGCAGGTTTTTTTTAGAGATCAAACAAATGAAAATACCAATTCTTGGAGCACGATTCAATTATAGCTCCCCATGTTTTTTAAGTACACACAGTTCTTGTAATGATGAATGGTCCTCATTTGCGGCCTTAGTCACTGATAAATCTGCTGTGGCTTTTCAGCTTCTATTTTTATCGTCAGCTCCAACTGATTCCAAAGGTTCAGGTGTGTCTGGAGCTCCCAATATTCCTTATTCTGAACAATCTTTATTAATGACCCTGCCTTGCATATAGATCTTATGATAAGCTAGTGACAGGAGCAGAATTAGGCCATTCGGCCCATCAAGTCTACTCCATCATTCAATCATGGTTGATCTATCTCTCCCTCCTAATCCCATTCTCCTGCCTTCTCCCCATAACCTCTGACACCCGTACTAATCAAGAATATATCTATCTCTGCCTTAAATATATCCTCTGACTTGTCCTCCACAGCCTCTGTGGCAAAGAAATCCACAGATTCACCACCCTCGCACCTGGAAGATATGAGACTCCTTCTTGCAGGCAAATCAGACCACTTCTAAAAGACGTGGCCTGCATTTATTGATCTACTACAAGTATAAGGTGCAACAATACTTTAAAAATAAATGGTTTCAGGATCTGGTAAGGGGGGATGAAAAATACAAAGTTGACATATCCCTTTCTGCTCAGTCTTTATGATAGAGCTTTTGTTTCTTTTTCTCTTTCTTATTTTCCACGGCCTAATTCTTAATTTTTTTCCCTAACTCTTTGCTTAATGGGTCTTTCTTTGTGATCACTTTTTCACACTATCACGATTCTTTCTTATTTTCTTTACTTTTTTCTCTTTTTAAATCTTAAAAAATGAAGTGGTACAATAAATGTAATAAGTTATATTTGGCTTGTATTATTGTAATGTACTGTACTTCTAATAAATAAAGTTATAATTTAAAAAATAAATAAAATAAAAGATTCACCACCCTCGGACTAAAGAAATTCTTCCTCGTCTCCTTCCTTAAAGAACGTCCTTTAATTCAGAGGCTATGATCTCTAGTCCTAGACTCTCCCACAAGTGGAAACATCCTCTCCACATTCACTTTATCCAGGCTGTGGGATTGCACTACATTAATTCAGATGGTCTTAAAGTTGCCATCTTGGTACAACCTGACAAAGATAACATTGACAGGATGGCAACATGGTCAGAATTATGGCAGATGGATATCTGTGCACACAAATGTGAATTGTACTTTGAAGTGAAGTGTACTGCTGAATCTCGGTAGGGTAAATATGGAAAGACAGTCATCCTTATTAAGTAGCATTAAGCATGTTACCTGGCATGGGGGAGAGGATGGGGAGTGGGGTTTACATTGCACCCTGTCTCCATCGTTCAGTTCCATTTCGTTTTACAATTCTGAATTAAACGTTATTAATCACTGAATAGCAAAATAATTACTGGAACTTAAAAGTAAAGATAGATTAAATTGAAAAGACTTCTAGTACTTTGTACTCGCAAGAATTTAGAAGATTGGGGAGGGATCTTATAGAAACTTACAAAATTCTTAAGGGGTTGGACAGGCTAGATGCAGGAAGATTGTTCCCGACGTTGGGGAAGTCCAGGACAAGGGTTCACAGTTTAAGGATGAAAGGGGAAATATTTTAGGACTGGATGAGAAAAACATTTTTCACACAGAGAGTGGTGAATCTCTGGAATTGTCTGCCACAGAAGGTAGTTGAGGCCAGTTCATTGGTTATATTTAAGAGGGAGTTAGATGTGGCCCTTGTGGCTAAAGGGATCAGGGGGTATGGAGAGAAGGCAGGTACAGGATACTTAGTAGGATGATCAGCCATGATCATATTGAATGGCGGTGCAGGCTCGAAGGGCCGAATGGCCTACTCCTGCACCTAATTTCTATGTTTCTATGTTTCTATGTTTCTCTGTTTACTTCGTAAGTCTGGAAGCATCTACAGGGACAAAGACAAAGATGCTATCTGTCCTAAACGTGCTCCTCTTAATCTTATAAACCTCTGGGAAGTCACCTCTCATCCTCCTACATTTAAGTGAGAGTAAATCGAATCTATCCAATCACTCCTTATAGCGACATAAATATGGCAACCAGCAACTATGGACAATATTCCAAGTATGGTCAAAACTATATTTATACATTTGCAACATGGCATCCCAGCACTTATACTCAGTGTCTCAGCTTATGAATGCAAGTATATCAAATTCCTTTTACAGTACCCTATCTGCATTTGTCATCACTTACAGGAAACCCAAGGTCTTTCTGCGTATCAGCATTTTTAAGAATCATTGTCATTTGGTCATAAGCCCAACCAAAATGTTATTTCTCAAAGTGCATTACGTCTCATTTATCGGGATTAATTTCTATCTGCCACCACCTTGCCATATTGCGAATTGGCCTTCTCTATTCTCCATGCATCCATGCCTGTGTAACCAATGTTCTTCGTATTTTGTGTCATCCGTGGAACAATAATCCAGGAAAAATGTGAAGCCCTGAGAAAGTATGTTGAGTCTATATATCAAGAAATTCTCAGAGATGAGGGAGCTTCAGTTACAGGGACCTGTCATAAAGTTTAGATGTATTTAACAGTTTATCAAAAAGTTAACAGTTTAACATTGTTTCCCTCTCCATGTGCAAATATTTTTCAAAATGTTCTTGAAGAAATACTCAAAGATTATGATCTGGATTCCTTCTGATGGTCACTCAACTGTTTTACCAAAGTGAACCATCCTTTGGCCCGCAAGTCTAACCAGTGATTGGCATTTCCTAACTAGGATTCCAATTTTACAAAATTAACCTACAAACATAGAAACATAGAAACATAGAAATTACGTGCAGGAGTAGGCCATTCGGCCCTTCGAGCCTGCACCGCCATTCAATAGATCATGGCTGATCATCCAACTCAGTATCCCGTACCTGCCTTCTCTCCATACCCCCCCTGATCCCTTTAGCCACAAGGGCCACATCTAACTCACTCTTAAATATAGCCAATGAACTGGCCTCGACTACCCTCTGCGGCAGAGAGTTCCAGAGATTCACCACTCTCTGTGTGAAAAAAGTTCTTCTCATCTCGGTTTTAAAGGATTTCCCCCTTATCTTTAAGCTGTGACCCCTTGTCGTGGACTTCCCTAACATCGGGAACAATCTTCCTGCATCTAGCCTGTCAACCCCTTAAGAATTTTGTAAGTTTCTATACGATCCCCCCTCAAGATTCTAGAGAGTATAAACCAAGTCTATCCAGTCTTTCTTCATAAGACAGTCCTAACATCCCAGGAATCAGTCTGGTGAACCTTCTCTGCACTCCCTCTATGGCAATAATGTTCTTCCTCAGATTTGAGACCAAAACTGTACGCAATACTCCAGGTGTGGTCTCACCAAGACCCTGTACAACTGCAGTAAACCCTCCCTGCTCCTATACTCAAATCCTCTTGCAATGTAAGCCAACATACCATTCGCTTTCTTTACTGCCTGCTGCACCTGCATGCCTACCTTCAATGACTGGTGTACCATGCCACCCAGGTCTCGCTGCATCTCCCCTTTTCCTAGTCGGCCACCATTTAGTCGTACAAAACCTGTACGTCTTTGGAGTGTGGAGGAAACCGGAGCACCCGGAGAAAACCCACATGGTCACAGGGGGAACGTACAAATTCTGTAGAGACAGCACCCGCAGTCATGATCAAACACTAGTACTGCAAAGGTGTTGCCCCAACAAAGGTCTCCAAGTCTCTTCAAAGTGGAAAAGTCGGCATCGTGATGTGCAAATATTGTGCAAAATTGAAAGAAATACAAGTAAATTGATTTAATTTTCTCTCTGGTTCCAATTAAATAATTCCCCTGTCACTGTAACCCTATGCCCTCTGGTTCTTGATGAAGGGTTATCCAGCTGGGACATCTGCAGAGTTACAAGAGACCAGAGGGTTTTCTCACTTTTGATATCATGCCAACAAACAATTTTACCACACAATTTTGCTAAAATGTCATTGTTGCACTGTAATTTCACTCAATCAGAAAATAATGGTGGTGTTGCCTACAGCGACATTAGCTTATTTTAGAATTACTAATCTGATGTTACAAGCATGATAAGGCAGTACACAAAGTACATCTAATTGAGATCTGACAGACAGTTGCATTTACCCATTGCCTCAAATGGCTGCACAATTCTTTCCTGTGATTGTGATTAGCAAAGTCAACCTTCAAATGCATAATAAATCCACATAAAAGACTGAAGGTGCTCGCAAAGTCAGGCTTGCAAATTAAAAAGCTTCCTTTGTTCAAATAAAAAATTAGGACACTGCACTTTTGACCCAAGGACTGTGGTTGTGCAAAACAAATTATCTTCACTATGACAAAGGATCTAGCTCTTTGCCTGTTCCATTGTCCCATTATTCTGCCTCGTGGAAACTACTAGTTGGAGCACCAAAACAGCCTCACAAGCAATGGATCTTGTTGCTTGGAGAATCTTTTCTCCTGCCACAACGAACATAAATGGATCAATGGTACTTTATTGTCACATGTGCAAGGGTATTGTGAAATTCTTTGTTTGCATACATTTCAGTAAAAGTATTACTGTACAAGTGTATAGGAATAGTATAGGTATAGGAGGCAGCATGCAAATCGCCATGTTTTGGTGCCATTATCAAATCCAAATTACTATAAGTGCAGAGTTACAGAAACATAAAATTCTTAAGGGATTGGACAGGCTAGATGCAGGAAAAATATTCCCGATGTTGGAGTCCAGAACCAGGGGTCACAGTTTAAAAATAAAGGGTAGGCCATTTAGGACTGAGATAAGGAGAAACGTTTTTACCCACAGAATTATGAATCTGTGGAATTCTCTGCCACAGTAGGCAGTGGAGGCCAATTCACTGGATGTACTCAAGAGAGAGTTAGATATAGCTCTTAGGGAAAATTGAATCAAGGGATATGGGGAGAAAGCAGGAACGGGATACTGATTTTGGATGATCAGCCATGATCATATTGAATGGTGGTAATGGCTCGAAGGGCCGAATGGCCTACTCCTGCACCTATTTTCTATGTCTATGCTTCTATGTTTCTTAACATGGTCCTGTGGCCTTACAAGGTTGGCCTGACCAAGCAAAGCCATTGGTGTTCTCCACTGCTCTGTGCCACAGCAGGTCACGTCCAGTCCATGCTCTCGGCCTCTTGGAGATGTGCTCGAGCCAGTCGAGCCCCAAGCTCCTGCTGGGCTTCCAGCGGCCCATTCCACCATTGCCTCGATCTGGACCCACACATCCCCAGCAAACCGTTGTCCCTTGCCTCACGGTCAATCTTTGTGTCCCGAGGGCACCTCCCGCATTGACCTTGTAGCATTCAGAGCACATTGAGAGTGTGGGAGGCACGACCCCATGTAGGAGGAACTACAGATGCTGGTTAAAACCAAAGAGAGACACAAAATGCTGGAGTAACTCAGAGGGACAGGCAGCATCTCTGGAGAGAAGGAACGGGTGACGTTTCGGGCCAGGCTGAAGAAGGGTCTCTACCCGAAACGTCATCCGTTCTTTCTCTCCAGAGATGTTGCATGTCCCGCTAAGTTACTCTAACATTTTGTGTCCATCTTTGATGGTATGACCCTGGTTCTGCTTACCATCCCTTTGTTCCCTTGCGTCCACTGCTGCTGCTATCGTCTATCTCTTCGCCCCCCTCTCTGGCCCTTGGGACCAGTAGGGTTGAGCTTGGTAGCGTGCCTCATTGGGACGGGTCGCTTGAACCAGGTGTGCAGCCAGGGTTGAGTTGTGGCACCATGGTCTGTTTAAATGTTTAAATATGCCATCTAACTCTCTATAACCATCCATAATTCATAATTACAGTCAGTATGCTGGCATGCATTCAGTTTAGTGTATTATTTGGACAGCAAACCTGTTCTGATTTCTTCTTGGAATGTAGTTTGCCCCAATTACGTTTGTGCTGAGAAATCTAAAGCTCCACATGTAGAATGTCACAAGGTGCAGTTGAAATCCTTGTAGAAATCCCCAGAGAATAACTGCAGACGAGCCCGAGAGAAAGGGCCTGCACCTTTGGCTTCTGCTAGCAAGTGAGTATGGATTTGTCAGTACAGTCGGGACCAGGAAAGGTCTTGCTTCTGTCAGCAGCATTCATGTTGCTATCAGATGACGGTGCTTTAAATGTCACTGCTAGGATGCACCTCTTTTATCTGTGCCTTCAGTTTACCTGTAGTGCTCAACAACTCCCCAAGGAGTGTCATCAGAGCCAGTATCCCAAACACACAAGCATTACGTAAGCAAAAGCATTTGTACAAGACATTGGTCCCCCCTCTCCTCCCCCCCTCTCCCCCTCCCTCCTCCTCTCCCCCTCCCCCCCCCCCCCCCCCCCCCCCCCCCCCCCCCCCCCCCCCCCCCCCTCTCCCCCCCTCCCTCCCTCCCCCCCCCCCCCCTCCCTCCCCTTCCTCCTCCTCACTCCCCTTCCGACTCCTATCCGCACTCCGCAATCCTTGAACATGGTGAAGTACTGGAAGGGCCAACACGTCATTTGTGTTCGCCTCCCCCCCTCCCTCGAACCTCCTCTCAAAAGTGCCCAGTACAAAAAACCGCCCATCACAGGTATGTTTCCCTTCTCTCCTCCTCCTCTCCTCTCCTCCCCCCTCCTCTCCTCTCCTCTCCTCCCCTCCCATCTCAGCTTCCCTCACCTCTGCTCTCCTCTCCTCTCATCGCCCCCCTCCTATCCACTCGCCTCACCTCACCTCCCCTCTCCTCTCCTCTCCCCCCCCCTCTCCCTCCCCTCCTCCCTCTCCCCCCTCTCCTCTTCCCCTCTCTCCTCTCCCCCTCTCCTCTCTCCCCCTCCCCCCCTCCTCCCCTCCTCCTCCCCTCCTCCTCTCCTCCTCCCTCTCCTCCTCTCCTCCCCCTCCTCTCCCTCCTCTCCTCTCCTCCTCTCTCTTCCTCTCTCCTTCCTCCTCCCTCTCCTCTCCCTCGCCCCCTCTCCCCTCCCCTCTCTTCCTCCCCCTCCCCTCTCTCCCCCTCCCTCCTCTCCTCTCCCTCCCCTCTCTCTCCCCCCTCTCCCCCCTCTCCTCCCCCCCTCTCCTCCCCTCCTCTCCTCTCCCTCCCCTCTCCTCCCCCTCTCTCCCCCCTCTCTTCCTCCTCCTCTCCTCTCCCTCTCCCCACCTCTCCCTCCTCTCCCCCCTCCTCTTCCCCCCTCCTCTCTCTCCCCTCCTCTCCCTCTCCCCCTCTTCCCCCCTCTCCCTCTCCCCCCTCTCCTCCCCCTCTCTCCTCTCCCTCCTTCCCCCCCCCTCTCCCTCCCCCCTCCTCTCCCCCCCTCTCCTCTCCCTCTCGCCCTCTCCCCCCTCTCCTCTCTCTCCTCCCTCCCCTCCTCCTCTCCTCTCCCCCCTCCCCTCTCCTCCTCTCCCTCTCCTCCTCCTCCCCCCCTCCTCTCCTCTCCCTCTCCCTCCCCTCCCTCTCCTCTCCTCTCCTCTCTCTCTCCCCTCCCTCTCCCCCTCTCCTCTCTCCCCTCTCCTCCTCTCCCCCCTCTCCTCTCCCCCCCCTCTCCTCTTCCCCCCTCCTCTCTCCTCTCTCCTCTCCCTCCCCTCTCCCTCCCCCCCTCTCTCCTCTCCCCCTCTCCTCTCTCCTCCCCTCCTCTCTCCCCCCTCTCTCTCCCCCTCTCCTCTCCTCCCCCTCCTCCCCTCCTCTCTCCCTCCTCTCCTCTCCCTCCTCCCCTCTCTCCTCCCCCCCCTCCTCTCCCCTCCTCCCTCTCCCCATCCCCCCTCCCTCTTCCCTCCCCCTCCCTCTCCCTCTCTCCTCTCCCTCTCTTCCCCCCCTCCCCCTCTCTCCCCCTCTCTCTCTCCTCCCCCTCTCTCTCTTTCTCCTCCTCTCCTCCCCCCCCTCCCTCCCCCCTCACCAACCCTCCCTCCTTCTCCTCCTCTCCACCCCCTCTCCTTCTTGCCCCTCTCTCCATGTCTCCCCTCTCTGCCCTCACTCTCACCTCCCCCCCCCCCCCCCCATCCCTCTCTAGATGTGACCAAGTTGGGGGTTATGCATCAGTAGATAGGGTGGTTTTGGGGTAAAAGGAGCGAATTAATAATATTAATATAATATCAAGGGGGTAATTAGCGTGAGTGCGGGGGTGGGGTGGTGGGGGGGGGGGGGTAGTTAGTGTGTGTGACGCTGCATGCCGCCTCCCCCCCCCACAACCGCACGTTGGGGGAACAGACCCAACGGGTCTGCATTTGGTCTAGTATATATTGTAAATAGCTGCGGTTCCAGCACCGAGCCTTGCAGTACCCCAGCCTGCCATTCTGAAAGGGACCCGTTAATCACTACTCTTTGTTTCCTGTCTGCCAACCAATTTTCTATCCATGTCAGCACTCTACCCCCAATACCATGCGTTCTAATTTTGCCCATTACTCTCCTATGTGGGACATTATCAAATACTTTCTGAAAGTCCACTGGCTCTCTGCTGTCCATTTTCCTACTTACAAAATAGTTCTTCTCATAATAGTCCAGAAGATTGGTCAAGCATGATTGATCCATGCTAACTCGGACCGATCCTGTTACTGCTATCCAAATATGTGGCTATTTCATCCTTTATAATTGACTCCAGCATCTTCCTCACCACCGATGTCAGGCTAACTGGTCTATAATTCCCTGTTTTCCCTCTCTCTCCTTTCTTAAAAAGTGGGATAATATTAGCTCCCCTCCAATCCACAGGAGCTGGTCCTGAATCTATAGAACATTGGAAATTGATTACCAATGTGTCCACAATTTCTAGAGCCACCGTCTTAAACACCCTGGGATGCAGACCATCAGGCCCTGGTTATTTATCAGCCTTGAGACCAATCAGTCTATCCAACACCATTTCCTGCCGAATGTGAATTTCCTTCAGTTCCTCAGTCACCCTAGGTCCTCTGGCCACAGGTACATCTGGGAGATTGTTTGTGTTTTCCTCAGTGAAGAAATGTCCAAAGTATCTGTTCAACTTGTCTGCCATTTCCTTGTTCGCCATTATAAATTCATCTGTTTCTGTCTTCAAGGGACTCACATTTGTCTTAAATAATTTTTCCTCTTCACATACCTAAAGAAACTATTACTATCCTTCTTTGTAGTATATTCTTGGCTAGCTTACCTTCCTACCTCATCTTTTCTCCACGTATCGCATTTTTAATTATCTTTTGTTGCACTTTAAAAGTTTCCCAACCCACTGACTTCCTGCTTATCTTTGCTATATTATACTTGTTCTCTTTTATTTTTATACTGTCCTTGACTTCTCTTGTCAGTCCCTGTCATCCCTTACACCCCTTAGAATTTTTTCTTCCTCTATGGAATGAACTGATCCTGCTCCTTCTGTATTATTCCCAGAAATACCTGCCATTGTTGTTCCATTGTCATTCCTGCTCAGGTCTCTTTTTTAAGTCAACTATGGCCAGCTCCTCCCTCATGCCTCCATAGTTCCCTTTGCTCAACTGTAATACTGACACTTCCAATATTCCCTTCTCCCACTCAAATTGGAGATTAAAACATCATATTATGGTCACTGCCTCCTAATGGCTCCTTTACCTTGAGTTCCCTTATCAAATCCGGTTCATTACACAACACTAAATCCAGAATTATCTTCTCCCTGGTTGGCTGCAGTACAAGCTGCTCTAAGAATCCATCACGGAGGCACTCCACAAACTTCCTTCCTTGAGGTCCAGTCCTTGAGGTCCAGTACCAACCTGATTTTCCCAGTCTACCTGCATGTTGAAATCGCCCATAACAACCGTAGCATTACTTTTGCTACATGCCAATTTTAACTCTTGATTCAACGCACCCAATATCCAGGCTACTGTTTGGGGTCCTGTAGAGACTGTAACGTCCATTAGGATCTTTTTACCCGTACAATTCTTCAGTTCTATCCATGCTGACTCTACATCTCCTGCTTCTATGTTACCCCTTGCAAGGGGCTGAATTTCATTCCTCAACAACAGAGCTGCCCCACCCCCTCTGCCCATCTGTCATTTTGATACGAGGTATACCCCTAAATATTCAGTTCCCATCTCTGGTCCTCTTGCAGCCATGTCTCTGTAATTCCCACAACATCAAACTTGCCAATCTCTAACTGAGCCTCAAGCTTGTCCACTTTATTTCTTATACGCGCATTCATAAACAACACTATAACTTTGATTATTCACCTCCCCTCTCACTCCGCTCACTATTGCCCCTGACCTTACACTCTTATCCCATCACCAACTTTCCTTCTCATTAATTCGGGAATCTTTTGTAATTTTCCCTGTACTCACTTCCCTTTTCACTCCATCTTTATCCTCCCAATTTGTCAACCCCTCCCTCCGCTATTTAGTTTAAACCCACACGTGTAGCATTAGCAAACCTGCCTGCCAGAACGTTGGTCCCCCCTCCAGTTAAGGTGTAACCCGTCCCTTTTGTACAGGTCACCCCTACCCCAGAAGAGATCCCAGTGGTCTATAAATCTAAATCCTTGCTCCCTGCACCAGCCCCCCAGCCACACATTCAGATCTCCTATTTCCCTCTTCCTGCCCTCACCAGCACGAGGTACAGGAAGCAATCCATAGATAACCACCCTAGAAGTCCTGCTTTTCAGTCTTCTTCTTAACTCTCTAAGCTCATGTTGCAGAACCTCCTTCCTCTTCTTCCCGACGTCGTTTGTGCCCAATGCACAACTATTTCCGGCCGCTCACCTTCCCTCTCGAGGATGTTCTGAAGTTGGTCCGAGACATCTTGAACCCTGGCACCAGGGAGGCAACAGGCCATCCGTGAGTCTTGGCTGCTGCCACAGGATCTCCAGTCCGCACCTCGTACAATGGAGTCACCCACCACAATGACTGCACGATGTTGGTCTCGCCGATCGAGTCTCATCGCTAGGATTGAAGCCACCGACCAGTCCGCCGCTCCAACGAAGCATTGTCTCCCCCCGACAGTTCCCAAGAGGGTGCACCTGTTTTCAGTAGGTACAGCCACCGGGGTCTCCTGCACTCCACGTTTACTCCCCTTTCTCACTGTCACCCCACCTTCACTCTTCCTGTATCCCTGGCGTGACAACCTCACTGAAGGTCTCGTCCAGGAGACTCTCGTTTACCCCGATGGCCCTGAGGTCATCCAATTGCTGCTCCAGTTCCCCTACACGTTCATTCAGGAGCTGCACCTGGACACAATTTCTACAGGTGTAGTTTCCAGAAGCACCAGCGGTGTCCCTGACTTCCTACATCCTGTAGGAAACACACTGTACAAACTTGCCTGTCATTTCTTTAGTGGGCAAAAATCACAAATCGCAAATTTCGATCAAGTGTAGCCTCCTTGCCTCAGCCTCCTCGCTGAAGACTCTCAAGCCAAAGACACTTTACTCACCATCATGACACCTTGATTATTTAAAGAGATTTGCAACCCTTCGTGATTATATCTTGTCTAAAATTTTGGCCTATTTAAAAGTCAAGTCAAGTCAAGTCAAGTTTATTCGTCACATACACATACGAGATGTGCAGTGAAATGAAAAGTTGCAATGCTCGCGGACTTTGTGCAAAAAGACAAACAAACAAATAACCAAATAAACTATAAACACAATCATAAACACACATATTCTTTTACATAACAAATATTGGAAGGAAAAACGTTCAGTATAGTTAGTCCCTGGTAAGAAAGGCATTTACAGTCCGAATGGCCTCTGGGAAGAAACTCCTTCTCAACCTCTCCGTTCTCACAGCATGGCAACGGAGGCGTTTGCCTGACCGTAGCAGCTGGAACAGTCCGTTGCATGGGTGGAAGAGGTCTCCAATGATTTTGTTGGCTCTGGAGTTGCACCTCCTGATGTATAGTTCCTGCAGGGGGGCGAGTGAAGTTCCCTTAGTGTGTTCAGCCGAACGCACTACTCTCTGCAGAGCCTTCTTGTCCTTGGCAGCGCAATTCCCAAACCAGATGGTAATATTCCCGGACAAGATGCTTTCCACCGCCGCTGCGTAGAAGCACTGAAAACACTCTGAATTTCCTCAATTGCCTGAGGTAGTAAAGGCGCTGCCTTGCCTTACTCACGATGCTGAGGCGTGTGATGTCCATGTCATATCCTCGGAGATGTGGACTCCCAGGTATTTAAAACAGCTCACCCTATCCACAGTATCACCATTCATCCTCAATGGAGTGTACGTCCTCGGATGATGTGCCCTCCTAAAGTCCATGATCAGCTCCTTCGTTTTTTTGATGTTCAAGAGGAGGCTGTTATCCTGGCACCAGAGTGCTAGATCAGCCACCTCCTCCCGGTAGGCCTTCTCATCGTTGTCTGAGATCAGGCCCACCACCACAGTGTCATCAGCAAACTTAATAATTGAGTTGGAGCTGAACCTAGCCACACAGTCATGTGTGTACAGGGAGTACAATAGGGGGCTGAGGGCGCAACCCTGGGGCGATCCTGTGCTCAGGGTGAGGGACCTCGATGTATTCCCTTCCATCTTGACTACCTGGGGCCTGGCGGTGAGAAAGTCCAGGACCCAGGCACACAGGGAGGTGTTGAGCCCCAATTCCAGTAGCTTCCCGGCCAGTCTGGTGGGGACTATCGTGTTGAAGGCTGAACTGTAGTCTATGAACAGCATCCTCACTCAAGATTCCAGAATCTACAGTTCCTTCAGTCTATTCCTAAATGGATGGTTTTTATCACGATAGACAAGAAGTGCAAGGTACCTCAAAACCGATGGTAGGGTCGGGTGAGCGGGCGTATGGAAGGGTAGTTTGATATACCTCCGCTTCTGTCACACCTTTGATAGTTCCGGAGATTTTTTTCCTTGTTTTTCTTTAAATTTTTTACTTTCTTTTCCTTTTCTTCTTTCTTTCCCTTTTTTTCTCTTTTTTTTCCCTATCTAGTTATTCGTTCATAAAATGGTAAAACAGAAGCAGCACGAAAATTGTATAACTGTTATGTCGATCATTTTCTTGATGTCCAATTTCTTCGAACAAAAATTAAAAAATTAAAAAAAAATGTTTTAAAAAGAAGAGCAAGCACATGGGCACACGGTCAACAACAGTCTGAGACACATTTTGACATTCGTTCATTGCCACTTGTAGTCTAAGTTCCCACGTCATTGAAGTTCCCCCATCACACACTCCCAAGGACATTTAGGGAGCTCCTTTGTCGGAAGGATAACAGCAGTTCAATATTATTACTCACCAACATCTTCTTATTGTCATAAGTGCCGAACCTTCTGAAAATGAATATGCCAAATACTCTTTTCAAAAGGAACAGGTGCTGTCTTTGTGGAGTTTGCATGTTCTCCCTGTGACTGCGTGGGTTTCCTCCAGGTGCTCCGGTTTCCACCCACATCTCAAAGCTGTGCAGATTTGTAGGTCAATTAGCCTTTGTAAATTATTCCTCGTGTGTAGGAAGTGGATAAGAAGATGGTATGATATAGAACTTGTGAGGGCGAGTGATTGGTGGTCGGCATGGGCTCGGTGGGCCTAAGGACCTCGTTTCCATGCTGTATCTCCAAACTAAACTAAAATGTGGTTTGGAAAACTCACTTCTCATCGTCTGACTCATTTGGGAGTCAAATGGCATCAGTGGGTCAACTACAAATGTCAATCTGAACACATTTAAACAATATTGTAGATTCTACCTCATATTTTTGTTGTGTAATGTGCATTTGCAGAGTTATAATTACTTGACTAATAACAGTTCAGACACTCTTTATTCCCTTGATCAGGTTTGCCTGAAGAATTCACTCTTATTGTGCTTTGAATACGTAAGGACGTCAAGGCAAAGAACTTGGGGAGGATTATTTATATTTTATTATAATGGAACTCACTAATTAGTTGTGTAGTCATATGAATAGATGGATAATTTGTCAGGCCTCGTTTGCATGCATATCTGATTTTCTATTATCCATTGCATCATACAAACAGAGGCAAACTCAACCTTTCAGTTCATTTTTAATAATACCCTAGGAACCAAAAGCACATGTAATACTGTTGAAATGCCAGGGATGCTGATTCATGGTTACGGGCAAAGAAAGAGAGTTCCAGAAAGCAATGTATTTTAGGAAAATAATCAATTTACTCTGGACCAAGCATGTGAGGTGGTGGAGGCAGAGTCTGTCAGCGCTTTCAACAGTGAATTGTATAGGCATGATGAAAAATAATCTTTAATCTAAAGGGAATAAGTGAGACTTTGAGGCCGAATGGAGTTGTCAGAAACTTAATGGGTGAAACGATGTGCTGATAGTTTGTTCGCGATTAGTTAACATTTCTTTGAATACTGAAGCAATATGCTTTGCATGAATGTTGCAGAATGCTTTATTTCATCAGAATAAATAACTCAGCTGCAATGTTAGACTCGGCTTGTACTCGCTAGAATTTAGAAGATTGAGGAGGATCTTATAGAAACTTACAAAATTCTTAAGGGGTTGGACAGGCTAGATGCAGGAAGATTGTTCCCGATGTTGGAGAAGTCCAGAACAAGGGGTCACAGTTTAAGGATAAAGAGGAAATCTTTTAAGACTGAGATGAGAAAAACATTTTTCACACAGAAAGTGGTGAATCTCTGGAATTTTCTGCCACAGAATGTAGTTGAGGCCAGTTCATTGGCTATATTTAAGAGGGAGTTAGATGTGGCCCTTGTGGCTAAAGGGAGGTATAGGATACTGAGTTGGATGATCAGCCATGATCATATTGAATGGTGGTGCAGGCTCGAAGGGCCGAATGGCCTACTCCTGCACCTATTTTCTATGTTTTTATGTTGCTATGTTAAAGGAAAGAAGGTTGAAGCGTAGATGAAGAGACATTTCTCCTTGGCTCCCTTTGATAGTGGAAAGCTTGGCAGGTGGAGCTGTGTTAAAATGGAAGGAGGAGCAAAGAAGCAGTCAAGAAAATAGCAGCAGAGTTGGCCACCGAGTCTTCCACACCAGCCCCTACTGTGAAAATGATCATTGCTGACCTAACCAAAGCCAACAACTACTCGGCTCCACCAGATCCCAATGGGCCTGACTCACTTAGGCGATTTTTTAGGCAACTACAGGCGACTAGTGTTCACCAGTGGTCGCCAGGTTCAGTCCCCTCAGTCGCGCAAAAAGTCGTAGCGTCTTTCTGGTCACCGCTAAATTTTCAACATGTGGGTTTGGCGCCAATGAGCATAGCTTGACCTCTCCTGATGTAGGTACCATCGTAGGTTGTCACCAGGATGACGTAGGTTGTCGCTGGTTTTTCGGCGACCTGCTACACTATTACAGTCGCCGGCCGTTGCCTAAAATATCGCCAAGTGGGACAGGCCCATAAATCCCCTCACTTTCCCTTTTATTTCAAAAATAAACATATGTTCGATTTAAATACTTCCAATGAGCCGGCCTTCAGAATTCTCCGGGACAGACAATTCCAGAGATTCACCATCCTTTAGACTTGAGATACAGGGATACAGCTCTGAAACAGGCTCTTTGTCCCACTGAGTCCGCGCCCATTCCGTTCATCCATACCCTGGCACAATCTACACACCACTGACAATTTACAGCACTTTACCAAAGCCAATTAACCTGCAGACCTATACATATTTGTAGTGTGGGAGGAAACCTGAGCACCCAGAGAAATCCCACACAGTTATAGGGAAAATTGTATAAACTTTGTACAGACAGCACCCATAGTCAGGATCGAACCTGGTCTCTAGAGCTATAAGGCAGCAACTCTACTGCAGTGCCACTGTGCAGTTGCAAAGAAAATAAATGTCATGTGTACATCAATTTCAAATGATCGGCCCTGTTTCTTGAAATTATGTGCCATCATTTGAAATCCATCTACAGGTGCACAACCTTTTATCCGGTGTTCCGGAAACCGAAAAACTCCGAAAACCGGCCATTTTTTCCAGGATGTCGTCTACACACCAAAGCTCGCGTTTGGCGCCAAACTTGACCCGAAACGACCCACGGTCAACCCAGGTCTGTACTATTGTAGCGGCTGCCTCTTCCTTGGAGACCGGGGAGACACTTAAACATCTGTAAATCATTGCTTAAATGTTAGTCAGTTAGTTTGGAGGGCTTTTATGTGAAGGGGGGGTTGAAGGGGTAAACTTTAATTCTTAGTCCCCTACCTGGTCGGAGAGACGGGGAGCGGTCAATGCCTTACCGGGTCGCCGTGCAGTAAGCTCCGCAGCGCTGTGGCCGCTGGGGCTGCGGGCGGCGCCGGTTGTAGCTCCGACCCCGGCAACTCTACCCCTGGCTGCGAGGCGCTCCAAATCCACCGCCGCCCGCGGCCGGACGCCCCCCACCCCAGCTCCGCAAATGTTGGGAGTCGGCGGCGTCGCAGCGCTGGGATACCAGCGGGAAGTGGGCAATGCCTTACCGGGTCGCTGTGCGGTAAGCTCCAGGGCGCGGAGGCCGCCTTCTCCCAACATTCGCGGAGCTGGGGTGGGGGGCGTCCGACCGCGGGTGGCGCTGGATTTGGAGCGCCTCGCAGCCAGGGGTAGAGTTGCCGGGGTCGGAGCTCCAACCGGCGCCGCCCGCGGCCGGACGGAGCCCCCAGCTCCGCGAATGTTGGGAATCGCCGACCAGGTAGGGGACTAAGAATTAAAGTTTCCCCTTCACCCACCCACCCCACCACATAAAATCCCTCCAAACTAACTGACTAACATTTATGCAATGATTTACAATGATTCCCCGGTCTCCGGGGAGGAGGCAGTCGCTCCAGACTTTTCAAGCCGCCCGCGCTACCTACCTAATCTACGCTAAAAATCTTCCATTCGGAAATCCGAAAATGTCCGAAATCCAACAAGTGTCTGGTCCCAAGGCTTTCGGATAAAAGGTTGTGCACCTGTACTAGTGATTTCCTGTGACTGAGACTGAAATGCCATCACAGCGAATGGGGGCTCGGGAAGGCACATCAGTGCTTTCCCTATCAAAGCGTGCGTAAAACGCATTGAGCTCATCAGGGAATGATGTTTCGCCGACATTCGAGCTGCCTCCTGGTTTTGCCTTGTGATTGCATTCAGGCCCCGCCACAGCTGCCGAACATCTGTCTCATACTCCAATTTGGAGCAGAAGTCCCTTTTGGCCTTTTATGATTACCTTCAAAAGAGTGTGGATCTCAAAGTTCATCCAAGGTTTTTGATTGGGAAACACACAGAAGGTTTTTGTAGGGATGCAGTCCTCCACACATTTCTTTCTGAAGTCTGTAACGACTGTGGCATATTCGGTCAAGTCCGTTGCCGAGTCCTTGAACATTGCCCAGTCTACAGACTCCAAACGGTCCTGTAGTTGTTCCTCTGCCCCTCCCCCCTCCCTCCCCCCCGACCAGCTCTGTACTGTCCTCACCGCTGGCGGTACGCTCTTCAATAGCTGCCTGTAGGCAGGAAGAAGCAGCACCGCGATATTGTCAAATTTATCGAAGTGAGGGCGAGGGATAGAACGATAGGCATTTGTGATGGTGGTGCAGCAGTGGTCGAGGGGTGTTTGGTCCACAGAAGAGTGTGGTGCAGTAGGAGACATGTTGGTGGAAGGTAGGGAGTGATTTCTTGAGGTTCGCCTTATTGAAGTCCCCAGCAATGGTGGTAAATGCCTCGGGGTAAGACATCTGGTGTTTGTTGACCACGGCGTGCAGCTCCTCCAGTGCCAGACGGACATCTGCCTGGGGTGGGATGTAGACCGCGGTCAGGATAATGGAGGTGAATTCCCTTGGTCGGTAGAAGGGACGGCACTTCACCGCCAGATGTTCGAGTTGTGGAGAGCGGGAGTTGGACAGGACTGCCACGTCTGAGCACCACGCAGAGTTGACCATGAGGCAGATGCCCCCCCCTCTCCCTTTCCCAGATGCTTGCGTACGGTCCATGCGGTGGATGGAGAACCCTTCAGGCTGGACCGCTGAGTCTGGGGAGCTGGGGGTGATCCATGTCACTGTGAAACAAAACACAGAGCATTTCTTCAGCTCCCTTTGATAAAGCAGCCTTGCCCTTAAGTCCTCCACTTTGTTTTCAAGGGACTGTACATTGGCCAGTAGGATAGTAGGGACTGGGGGCCGAAGTCCCCTGCGCTTCAGTCTGACCTGAAGTCCTGCCCATCGGCCATGTTTCCGGACACAACGGAGGCCTCTCCTTTGTTTCCAGGTACTGTGCGTGCTGTACCTGCTGTTTCTGCGAACCTGCGCTGGAACGGGGATTCCTTCACAGACGGCAGCTCCAGCTCCAGCTCCGTAACGAACGGGGGTACCGTCAACACTTTGTGTCTATCTTTTGGGACCAGCTTAGATGGGGGATCTTGGTGGGTTTGGATGAGTTGGATCAAAGGATCTGTTACCATGTTGTATGACTCTATGATTCTTTCTCCTTTGATTGACCCTTGCACTCTGTGGCAGTTAGCATGAGGGTCGGAGTGGGGAAGTGGCCTTCCTGGAGGGAAAATACAAATATCAGTTGAGTCATAAGAACCCCAAGAATACAAGGAGTAGGAATAAAAAGGGTGCTTTCAGAGATAGACACAAAATGCTGGAGTAACTCAACGGGCCAGGCAGCACCCCTGGAGAAAATGGACAAGTGACTCTCGTCGGGACCCTTCTTTGGACTGATTGTAGTGGGGAAAAACTGGAAGCAAGAAAAACAGGACAAATCAGGGCTGGCAAAAGATGACCTCAAGCAAGGAGCTTATCTGATAGGCCGATTGTTGGAAAGAGACAGATGTGACCCCAAGAGGGATACATAGTTACAATAGACAATAGGTGCAGGAGGAGGCCATTTGGCCCTCCGAGCCAGCACCGCCATTCAATGTGATCATGGCTGATCATCCCCAATCAGTACCTCGTTCCTGCCTTCTCCCCATATCCACTGACTCCGCTATTTTTAAGAGCCCTATCTAGTTCTCTCTTGAAAGCATCCAGAGAACCTGCCTCCACCGCTCTCTGAGGCAGAGAATTCCACAGACTCCCGACTCTCTGTGTGAAAAAGTGTTTCCTCGTCTCCGTTACAAAGTGTGGAACTGGCTAAAGAACGTTTAGTGGATGAAGGGGAGGGGAGTGTTAAAGGACATTGAATCTCATGGGCTATTTAAATGTACATATGTTTCTTCTACAGGGAATCCGCCTGTGAAGCCAAATGAGAAGCAGTTGGAGCAGCTCGATATTTAAGGTCAAAAAGTCAACTGCTTCGTGAATAGCACCAAAAATACAGCTCAGCACACTAGGGAAAACGATAAGTTCATGACTGAGAAGCTACCAATAAGCTATTCATCAAAGGTCTGGAGCATTATTCTCTCAGAAATCTCCCACAGATTTACGCAATGTGACGACATTTGCAAGTAATGTCGTAAAGAATTGAGGAACGCATTAGGATGAAAATGTGTACAAAAGCTACTGCGTTTTTTAACCCATTTGCAGACTTCAGTTTGAAGTGCAGAATATCAACATGAACAGCAACAAATCTTTACATTGAATTGTGTGAAATTTCCGGCCAATTGAGAGATCCTCATGAGTAGATTCTAGCTTTGTGTGATGGTGTGGAAATGAACACGACCCAGTCAGTAACATGTGGGCTTGTATATTCATTCAACATTAAGGCCAAAGAAATCCAGAGCACTGTATAAAATGTAACTGAAACTTTATCGTCCATTTTACACGTCAAGGCTCCAGAAGGCTCCAATAACTTGCTGTATTGTTCCGCCATTCACAACTGTCTGCCCTAACAAAAAGTTTAAAAAGAAAAATTCTCGGGATACTGGAAAGCACTGTTTTGGATGCAGTTAGTACCCATGTTAAAATTTCCAAGGTTAACTAGAGACACCAAAATGTCAGTTTAATAATGTCTATAGCAGAGCACTCATTTGGTAATATCATCAACATGAATTTTAATGTTAATAACTATATTATTGTGATTTGTTGCTACAGAGATAATAGCACCCTCTTAGTAATGTAGGCCACGAGAGCTGCGCATGGTTTTTGGCAGATTCAGCTCTGCTCAAAAAATCTTTTATTGTAATGGTATCCTAGCAACATGAGTTGGTGTTCATCTTGAGTACAGCACACGTGATGTCACTGCAAAGGTCTCAATAGAGATTTGTGTAAATTATTTTCATCATGGAGCTCCTCTCCATTACGCTTCACACTTTCCAATATATTGCTATTAACCAAAGGTATTAGGGAATGTGATGAGAAGTTGAGTGAATGAAGTTTGAGTGTGGATCAGGGGCAAGACAATAGACAATAGACAATAGGTGCAGTAGGCCATTCGGCCCTTCGAGCCAGCACTGCCATTCAATGTGATCATGGCTGATCATCCCTAATCAGTACCCCGTTCCTGCCTTCTCCCCATATCCCCTGACTCTGCTATCTTTAAGAGCCCTATCTAGCTCTCTCTCATCCAGAGAACCGACCTCCACCGCCCTCTGAGGCAGAGAATTCCACAGACTCACCACTCTCTGTGAGAAAAAGTTCCTCGTCTCCATTCTAAATAACCATATAACCATATAACCATATAACAAATACAGCATGGAAACAGGCCATCTCGGCCCTTCTAGTCCGTGCCGATCACTTATTCTCCCCTAGTTCTATCTACCTGCACTCAGACCATAACCCTCCATTCTTTTCCCGTCCATATAACTATCCAATTCATTTTTAAATGATAAAATTGAACCTGCCTCCACCACCTTCACTGGAAGCTCATTCCACACAGCCACCACTCTCTGAGTAAAGAAGTTCCCCCTCATGTTACCCTTAAACTTGTCCCTTAATTCGCAAGTCATGTCCTCTTGTTTGAATCTTCCCTACTCTCAGTGGGAAAAGCTTATCCATGTCAACTCTGTTTATCCCTTTCATCATTTTAAAGACCTCTATCAAGTCCCCGTTTAACCTTCTGCGCTCCAAAGAAATATAGACCTAACTTGTTCAACCTTTTTCTGTAACTTAGTTGCTGAAACCCAGGCAACATTCTAGTAAATCTCCTCTATTTTGTTGACATCCTTCCTATAATTAGGCGACCAAAATTGTACACCATACTCCAGAATTGGCCTCACAAATGCCTTGTACAATTTTAACATTACATCCCAACTTCTATACTCAATGCTATGATTTATAAAGGCCAGCACACCAAAAGCTTTCTTTACCACCCTATCTACATGAGATTCCACCTTCAGGGAACTGTGCACAGTTATTCCTAGATACCTCTGTTTAACTCCATTCCTCAATTCGCTACCATTTACCATGTACGTCCTATTTTGATTTGTCTTGCCTAGATGTAGCACCTCACACTTATCAGCATTAAACTCCATCTGCCATCTTTCAGCTCACTCTTCCAACTGGCATAAATCTCTCTGTAGACTTTGAAAACCTACTTCATTATCCACAACACCACCTATCTTAGTATCATCTGCATACTTACTAATCCAATTTCCCCTTTAAATGTCCTCCATTTCTCTTCCACATCTTTCCCATAAAACAAAATGTCCAAATTCACTCCTTTAAAATCCTTTCGCATCTCCTCAAAGTTAGCCTTTCTCCAATTAAAAATCTCAACCCTAGATCCAGTTCTGACCCTTACCATAATTATATTGAAACTAATGGTATTGTAATAATAATAATAATAAATTGAATTCAGGGACTTTACAAGCCGCTTTACAAGGCAAGGCAAAAAACAAAGACAAAAACAAAAACAAAACAAAACAAACCAAAAAAAATGAGCACCAATTCAAGCACAGATGAAAAGGGAGGGGGACGTGGGGCTAAGGATAGGCAGAGGTGATGAGATGGGTCTTGATGCAGGACTGGAAGATGGTGAGGGACTCAGCATTGCGGATCAGTTGGGGGAGGGAGTTCCAGAGCCTGGGAGCTGCCCTGGAGAAGGCTCTGTCCCCAAAACTGCGGAGGTTGGATTTGTGGATGGAGAGGAGACCGGCTGATGTGGATCTGAGGGACCGTGAGGGTTGGTAGGGGGAGAGGAGGTCAGTGAGATATGGGGGGGCCAGATGGTGGAGGGCTTTGTAGGTGAGGACCAGGATTTTGTAGTTGATCCGGTGGGAGATGGGAAGCCAGTGAAGTTGTTTGAGGACTGGAGTGATGTGATGCCAGGATTTGGTGTGGGTGATGAGTCGGGCGGCTGCGTTCTGGACCAGTTGGAGTCGGTCGGATGTAGCTGGAGCTGATGCCAAGGAGAAGTGAGTTGCAGTAGTCCAGGCGGGAGGAGATGAAGGCATGGATGAGTCTTTCAGCAGCGGGGGGTGTGAGAGAGGGTCTGATTTTGGCGATGTTGCGGAGGTGAAAGAAGGAGGTTTTAATGACATGGCGGATGTGAGGTTCAAGGGAGAGGGTGGAATCAAAGATCACGCCAAGGTTGCGGGCCTGGGGAGATGGGGAGACAGTGGTGCCGTCGATGGTGAGAGTGGGGTTATTGATTTTGCTGAGTGTGGATTTGGAGCCTATGAGGAGGAATTCTGTTTTATCGCTGTTGAGTTTGAGGAAGTTATGTTGCATTCAGGTTTTTATAGCTGACAACCAGGAGTTGATATGGGAGAGGGGGGGGGGGGGATTTGGTTATGAAGTAGATCTGGGTGTCATCGGCGTAACAGTGGAAGTCCAGGTTGAAGTGGCGGAGTATCTGACCAAGGGGGGGGATGTAGATGATGAAGAGGTGGGGGCCGAGTACGGAGCCTTGGGGAACGCCTTGAGTGACTGTGGCTGTAGCAGAGGTGTGGTTATGGAGAGAGATGAAGTGGGATCTGTTGGAAAGGTAGGAATGGAACCAGCTGAGTGCAGTACCTTCGATACCGAGGTCTTTGAGTCTGGTGAGCAGAATGTTATGGCTCACGGTATCGAAGGCTGCACTCAGGTCGAGGAGGATGAGGATGTTGAGGGAACCGGTGTCAGCAGAGGTGAGGAGGTCACTAAGGACTCGAACTGTTCCGCAACGCATACCTCTGCCATCTGACCTGTCTCATTTCCTAACAGGAGGTCCAGCACCGCCCCTTCTCTAGTAGGAACCTCTATGTATTGCTGCAAAAAACTATCCTGCACACATTTTACAAAATCCAAACCATCCAGCCCATTTACAGAATGTTTCCCAGTCTATGTGTGGAAAATTGAAATCTCCCACAATCACTACCTTATGCTTACTACTAATATCTGCAATCTCCTTACATATTTGCTCTTCCAATTCTCGTTCCCCATTTGGCGGTCTATAATACACCCCTATAAGTGTTGCTACCCCTTTCCCATTTCTCAGTTCCACCCAAATAGCCTCCCTAGACAAGCCCTGTAATCTATCCTGCCAAAGCACTGCTGTAATATCTTCCATGACAAGCAATCCAACACCTCCACCTCTTGCCCTCCAATTCTATCACACCTGAAGCAACGAAATCCTGGAATATTTAGTTTCCAATCACTTACTAATGGCTTACCTCTTATTCTTAAACTGTGGCCCCTGGTTCTGGACTCCCCCAACATCGGGAACATGTTTCCTGCCTCTAGTGGGTCCAATCCCTTAACAATCGTATATGTTTCAATAAGATCCCCTCCTTCTAAACTCCAGAGTGTACGAGCCCAGCCTTTCCATTCTCTCAGCGTATGACAGTCCCACCATCCTGGGAATTAACCTCGTGAACCTACGCTGCACTCTCTCAATAGCAAGAATGTCCTTCCTCAAATTTGGAGACCCAAAACTGCACACAATACTCCAGGTGTGGTCTCACTAGGGCCCTGTACAACTGCAGACGGAGCATTCAGACTTCAGAGCATTCACTAACAAAACACGATAATGCTCAAAATTAACTACAGATTTTCTCTTAAGTTGCAGCAATGTGCTATACAATGCCTTTTTTTCCTTCCCAGTCTGCATTTGGTAGGTGCAGCAAACCCAAATCCATAATGCTCACCTTTGTGATTGCATTTAATAACAATGGCTATGTGCCAGGAATTCCACTTACATCCAAAACCAAACTCTTGATAGTCAGCATTTACAGGGTACGTAATGAACCGCTTATTCTTCTGCTGCTAGTGTTCCTGACATTGAGCAGCATATCAGGGATTTGGCAGGTGATGAGCCAAGCACTGGACTAGAGCTGACAACTGGGTCAAAACAAACCAGTGATCAACAGGGTTTTATTGGTTAACTTTCTATTGATCTGGTTTCAAGAGTTAAATATCCTAATACATCGCCCATGTTTGGTTTCCTCATTCCCTCCCATCACATATCCATGCATTAACTCCTGACCCTGACCCTGTGGGGGAGCTGCTGAGAACAAAGGGGGACCTGGCGGGTTTGGGGGAAGGGGCTGGAGGGGGCTCCTGCTGCCACGTGCGGCAACAGGCAGCAGAGTTTGGTGAACTTTTGCAACTTTGTCGGTGCCAGATGAGTGGCGACACTTGTGTACTGCTTAGGTGAGATTTGCTATATGGTTTTACTGGGTTGTATGCAAAAAGTAGCATTTCTCAGTACCTAGGTACACGTGACAATAAAGTACCATTGAACCATTGAATCATTGAATCCCATCCACTTTGGGTATCTCAAGAGTCAAACAATTCTGCTAGAGGCGGAAGCTGGGACAGGTCACAATTCAACATGCCTTGTTGACTCATTACATGAATCAAGGCGGAAATAGCAGAGAAGTACAGGAAGCAGAGACGTGTGAAAAAATGAAAACTGGAGAGAGAAGCATAGAGAAAAGGACTGTGTTAAATGTAGATGAAAAATAAAATGTATTTCTATGGGGGTTATTAAGATGAAGCTAAGCAACAGTGTCTGGCAATAGAGATAATAACAGTGGAGATACATTATTTGGGATCATATACGGTTGTTAAGGTTAGGAAAGCCTGGTTGATGAGAGATATTGAGATTATGGGTCAGGAAAAAAAGCCGACGTATGCAGACAAGAGAAAATGCAGACCTTGGAACCTTGATAAATGCAAAGTGTTAGAGGAAGTCAGTAGCTAAGGCAGCATCTGTGGCGGAATGGAGTGACTACATTTTGAGTTCAAAGGTTTCAAAGGTCTGTTATTGTCATGTACCTATGCACCTAAGGTACAGTGATGTGCAAATTACCATACAGCCATACGAAAAAAAACAAGACACGCACTACATAGAAGTTAACATAAACATCCAGCACAGCGGATTTCTTACATTCCTCACTGCGATGGAAGGCAAAAAAGTTCAATCTTCTTCCTCTTTATTCTTCTGCGGTCGGGGCATTAGAACCATCCTTAGGGCAATCGAAGTTCCCGCAGCCCACGGTCGAAGCTCTCGTGTCGGGGAAGTCGTAACTCCCGTGTCGGGGCAGTCGAAGCTCCTGCGGCTTGGAGTTCCCGAAGTCGGGCTCTGACCGGAGATCGCGTGCTCCATGAATTCCGCAAGCACCCACATTTGGAGCTTCGAGATCGATCCCTGGCAAATGGATCGTGGGCTCCGTGATTAACATCACGTAGTCCCGTAGGCTCCCCGCGGCGGGGCTCTCAAAAGTCGCTCTGCAGCAAAGGCCGCCAACTAGGCCGCGGCAAGGTCTATCCCCAGCAAGAGGCCGCCAGCTCCTCGATGTTAGGCTGCAGTGCAGACGGAGATATGATACAGAAAACAAAATTTCATCTCCGTCGAGGAAAGAGATTAGAAACAGTTTCCCCCATCCCCCCCCCCACGTAAAACAAGCTAAAGAACACTAAAAACATACATTTAACACATAGTATTAAAACACAAAAAAGGAAGGGACAGACAGACTGATTTCACCAGGTGACGCCGTGCGATGGCAGCCTCGCCTACGGTCTGTCTCGTCCTTTTCTTCTTTTGTTGTTTTTAGTCTGTTGTTAAATGTATGTTTTAGTGTAACTTTGTATTATGTGGGAGGTGGGGGTTGGAGAATTAAAAAAAATCTATTTCCTCAATGGAGATGCGACTTTTCCGTATCGTATCTCCGTCCGCGCTGCGGCCTAACATCGAGGAGCTGGCGGCCTCTTGCTGGGGATCGACCTCGGGAACTCCAACCGCGGGTGCCTGTCGACAACATTGTGCAGCTTGCGATTCCTTGTCAGGGATCGACGGGAGCTCCAAGCCGCAGGAGCTTCGTCCGTTCCGATCGCTGGAGCTTTGATCGCCCTGACGCTGGAGCTTCGATCTCCGGCTGCGGGAACTTCGATTGCCCCGACTGCGGATGGTTCGACTGCCCTGACCATGGGAGAAAAGGAGGGACGAAAATAATACCTTACTTCAAAGTGCGCTGTGGTGAAGGTTTATGTTAATATTTATGTAGTTGTGTGTCTTATTACTCTTTTGGTATGAATGTATGGCAAATCAAATTCCTTGTATGTTTTTACATATTTCGCTAATAAATTAATTGCAATTACAATTACTGATAGGGGGGAGCAGGAAAAGAGGGGTGGAGGCAGGACAAACCCTTGCAACTGACATGGATAAAAGTGGGGGGGGGGGAAGAGAGGAAGTTTACAGTAGATAAGCAATTGACAATAGGTGCAGGAGTAGGCCATTCAGCCCTTCGAGCCAGCACCACCATTCATTATGATCATGGCTGATCATCCACATTCAGTACCCCGTTCTTGCCTTCTCGCCATATCCCCTGACTCCGCTGTCTTTAAGAGCCCTATCTAATTCTCTCTTGAAAGCATCCAGAGAATTGTCCTTTTCTGCCTTCTGAGGCAGAGAATTCAACAGGTTCACACCTCTCTGGGAGAAAAAGTGTTTCTTCATCCCCGTTCTAAATGGCTTACCCCTTATTCTTAAACTGTTGTCCCTGGTTCTGGATCGCCTTAACATTGGAAACATGTTTCCTGCCTCTAGTGTGTCCAATCCTTAAAAATCATATATGTTTCAATAGGAGTGGAGTAATGAGTGGAGTAAGTGGATGTAAAAAAGAGACAAATGCATGTCAGATAAAAAAAAGAGAGGAGGTGAACTAAACTGTGACCTATGAACTATCTTGGTTGCACTAGGGACATACTATGGTTATTATGTTATCTATGAGTTTTGTGTTTGCTTGCAGTGGTTATGCTGTTGTAAGTAACATTTTAATTGTTCTAATTTTCAGTATATATGACAATTAAACACTTTAGGCTCTTGATGTAAAGCTGGAGAGGTGGCGTGGCTGGAAGGAGCAAGGAGGGAAGGGAAAGATTTGGGATAAAAGGGAAATGGGGAACAGAGACGGGAGATGATTGTGCAAGGTTGGGGAAGGGTGACTGGGGCGGAGGAGGTGGGGCATTTTGGGAGATGATCCCACCATAGCGCTGAGGTTGGGAATGAATTTTCCCAGGTAGTTGACCATTCCAAGGAATCTCTGTTAAGTCGTAACGCCAGTAGGAATCAGCATCTCATTGATGGCAGTAGTCTTGGATGGGTCTGGTCTGAGACCATCACTAGTGAAAATATGTCCAACATAGGTAACCAAATTGTCCCTACTTTCTTCTCCCCTTCTCAACTCTCCCACAGTCCACTGGCTCCACCTCTTCCTTTCTTCTTCCCGCCCCCCACCCTCACATCAGTCTGAAGAAGGGTTTTGACCCGAAACGTTGCCTATTTACTTTGATCCAAAGATGCTGCCTCACCCGCTGAGTTTCTCCAGCATTTTTGTCTACCTTCGATTTTCCAGCATCTGCAGTACCTTCTTAAACAACATAGGTAACCTCTGCGACCCGAAACCTACATTTCAGGGGGTTGAGCTTGAGATGAATGTCTTTAGCACGGTCTAATACACTGTTCAGATTGGCATGGAAAGCTGCTCCTCAAATACAATATATCCATTGATCCCACTTCTGACACCATGTAACAAAGCCAGTCATACGCACATCAGAGTCCAACATGTTTATTAAAGTCTACTCACAGTGTACTTCAGCATGGTGTTAAAGCAAGCTTAACTGCTATTCAGACAAACCATATGAACTAAATCCTGATAGTATAAACCGCATAGTAGGCGGAGCTTCTACTAATAGAGCACTACAATTGGTCAGTAAGATGTAACCAATCTACAGGTTCCTATTAAATCTTTCCCCCCCTCACCTTAAACCTATGCCCTCTGGTTCTCGATTCCCCTACTCTGGTCAAGAAACTCTGTGCGTCTATCTGATATATTCCTCTCACAATTTTGTATACCTCTGTAAAGTCACCCCTCATCCTCGTGCGTTCAAAGGAACATCCCAGCTTGCTCAGCCTCTCTCCATAGATCAGACCCTCGCGTCCTGGCAACATCCTCGTAAATCTTCTCTGTACCGTTTCCAACTTATTAAAGCAAAAACAAAATCAGCCAAGCATGAGGGGATTTGAGTATGTGAGGAAATGTAGGTGTTGAACATTCACCAGCTGCATGGCCTGCTCATTCTGCTGCTTCTAGTAGAAATGCTACACAGGCTTGAGATGTTGCGTTGGCTCAGGTGGGGGGTGGGGGCTCTGCTTGGTGTGTGGTGAGTTCTGGGGATATTTCCTCATGTTATGTCATTGTTATAGTCAGTCCTTCCAGCAACCCTTCAGTTTACAAAAAAGACATCATTTGTAGTGTGAAATCTTGGCAGCAAACTGACAGTTCCGATGCCTGCTTTGATGAACAATGCTGTGTCATTTCACCAGTTCTGGATCTTTTGTTCACGCCTGCTTTCTGCATCGATGGTTTGATGCCAAGAATTTCAGAATGCAATTGTCAGAGGCATGCATTGTAGCAGAATGAATAAAATGTCTTGAGCCTGGATCTTACACAGAGGAACAATTCTTTATCCTTTATTAAGATGCCTGGTTCCTTATTCAAAATCATTCCATTATTCAATCATGGCTGATGTGTTCATTACCACTGTTGCCAGGGTTACTTGGCGTTGTTGTAATGAGGCTGCATGTCACAAGAGGGAGAGAGTGAGTAGACATAAACGACTAGAAGTCACACTGAAATCTTGCACAAAATACTGCCTAGTCCCAGATCAGTTGCATTGCATGCTATACATTAGCAGTTGATGTTTTAAAGTTAACTGCATACATTTCAGGGTCGGTGGGTCAGCCCACATGTCACTGCTAACGCACATTTACCCTGATCCAATCGGGAAGAATTTCTAGGTGTATCTCTTTACAATAAGAGAAAAAAATGAACAAAATAATCAAAACAAATTAAATATTCTGTAGAATAATGGAGTCACAGAGTCTTACAGCATGGAAACAGGCCCTTCAGCCCTCACCAGCCACCATGTCCCATCTATACTAGTCCCACTTACATGTGTTTGGCACATATCCTTCTAAACCTGTTCTACCCATGTATTTATCTAAATCTTTCTTAAACGTTGTGATAGTACCCGTCAACTGCAGCTCATTCCATGCGCCTACCACCATTTGCGTGAAAAGCAACCCCCCCAGATTCCTATTAAATCTTTCACCTCTCACCTTAAACCTATGTCCTCTGGTTCTTGATTCTCCTACTCTGGGCAAGAGACTCTGTGTGTTTAACCGATCTATTCTTCTCATGATTTTGTACACTTTCTATAAGATCATAATATCTAATCATTTCTAACATACTTAGTCAAGAAATTGGCGATATATATAAAGTTTTAGTGGTCTGAGAAACGACTACTGGAGGTTTCAACAGATCTTAATTCACATGTTCGATTTCCAGTATACAGGTTCTTCAGACACGTCTGCCCACAACGGTGGTCAGCGCTGAACTAACACGCGCAAGTAAAAACTGCGCGAAACAAGCAGCCCCCCCCGAGTCACGTGTCCGCGGCTTCCGAACGCCGGGTTCGGTCTTTGCGTACGCCAGCTGGCGCCGCTACAAAGTAAACATTTCTAAGAAATGGTAAATGTTTATGCGATCATGCATTGTGCAAATTAGTTGACAGGATGTCTTTTTTTTTTTACAATGACTGCAATTCAAAGGTCTACTCTTCAGGTAATAGGCAATACTGAAGGAGATATGCCATTATTAATCAAAAATTAAAGTTATCTGTTGAAATGAAAGTGCTTATGTTTTGCAGATCAACATGAAGGCACTTTTCAAAGACTGCAAAATGATTGCAGTGGTTGAAAAATACCTAGAGGTTTATCAATAAGCACGAGCACTTTCATTTCAACATAACTTTTATTCCATTAATAATGGCAAATCTCCTTGGGAGTCCTATCACCTGGAGTAGACTTTAGATACGCCATGAATAATGAAATGTGGGTAAGTCAAAGGGAAAAGAGTGATAGGATATAGGAATGAGGCTTAATGGTAAAATGATCTTGGGAGTGAATGGTAGGTTATAAGGATAGACACAAAATGTTGGAGTAACAGCGGGACAGGCAGCACCTCTAGAGAGAAGGAATGGGGGTTGGCTCTAGGTGATGAGGTTTCAAATGATTGTTGGTGGGTTTTTTTACATTCTGTCCCAGATCAGTTACAATAAACGTATTCGCTGTAGGATGATTTGAGGTTGGTTGTGATTGGTATTGTTTTTGTATGCCGTTTTACATTACAGAAAAACATACATCCATCATGATGGCAGGAAGGTTGAAGTCTTTGCTCATTTTCCTCCACTCTTACTTTATAAGAAGTTGAGATAATAGGCTGAAATAATTTTTCTTTTTTCCTATTCTTATTTTAGTTTAATTTAGAGAGAGATATACCAGGCCCTTCGGCCCACTTAGTCCACTCTGACCTTCAATCACACCTATCGATCACTGGTTCTATGCTATCCCACAGTCTACACATCAGGGGCAATTTTACAGAGGCCATTAACCTAAAAACCCACGTCTTTGAGATGTGGGATGAAACCAGAGCTTTCGGAGGATACCCATGAGGCCACAGGGAGAAGGTGCAAACTCCACACAGACAGCACCCAAGGTCAGGATCGAACCAAGATCTCTGGCACTGACGCAGCATCTCTACTGGCTACATTATTATGCCGCCCCTTAGGAGAAACATATTTGTCCTGGGGGAACACTGGGATAGTTGAGATCCCCCTGCCTCCATCTCAGCTTCCACTGCCACCATGTAATTCAACTCTCGCCCAACATTTCCCCAACCTCTTACCTAAATGAACCATTCAGTTAATTTGTGGTGGCCTCCTTTGACTAAACACATGTATCCAGATAGGTATATTTAATCAACAACAAAATCAACTTCAGTGCAGCAGAGGTGCTTGATTAGAAGGTTATCGTGGAGTCATGGAGTCACGGAGTAATCTAGCACATAAACAGGCGAGAGTTAGATAGGGCTCTTAAAGATAGCAGAGTCAGGGAATATTGGGAGAAGGCAGGAACGGGGTACTGATTGTGGATGATCAGCCACGATCACAGTGAATGGCGGTGCTGGCTCGAAGGGCCGAATGGCCTACTCATGCACCTATTGTCTATTGCCTTAGGCCCACCATATCTATACTGACCTTATTGTTCATCTTTCTACACTAATCTTACTTATCCACATTGGATCTGTATCCTTCCATGCCTTGCCTATTAAAGTGTCTATCTAAATTAAACATAATCATTTCCACCAAACCCTCTGACATTGTGTTCCAAATATTAGCCACTCTCTGTGTGAAAAAACATACTGTTCAGATCTTTTTAAAAACTCTATCCTCTCATGATAAACCAATGCCTTCTTGTTTTTGATACCCTGGCCATTGGAAAAGGGTTTTGACTATCAATGCTATATGTGCTTCTCATAATCTGTATATGTCACTCAGGTTTCCCCTTAGTCACCAGGAAAAAGAAGCCAAGCCAATCCATTGTCTCCCCATATCTAAAACCCCCCCAATCCATGCAACGTTCTGGTGAATTTCCTCTGAACTCTCTCCAGCGTAATCATATCGTTGTCTTAATGCTCTCTGTACTGTACACTGACAATGACAATTAAAATTGAATCTGAATCTGAATCTGAATCTGATATCCTTCCTACAGCAAGATCAGAACTGTGCACAACACTCCAAGTGCAGCCTAATCAGTACCTTGTAAAGTTATCACATAACATGTAGCACAGTAGCTGAGTGGTAGAGTTGCTGTCTTACAGTGCCCGAGACCCAGGTTCAATCCCCACTATGGGTGTTGCCTGTACGGAGTTTGTACGTTCCCCCCCTAACCATTTGCCTTCTTCACCTTTGTTGACCTTTGTTGCTATTTTCAGGCCACAATGGACTTTTGCCATCTGGGTTTCCCTGTTCAATACAATACAATACAATACAATACAATTTATTTGTCGTTGGGACCCCGTTAAGGTCCAAACAAAATGTTGTTTCTGCTGTCATACATACAAAACAAAAAAGACCCAAGACACAACACAATTTACACAAACATCCTTCACAGCGCATCTTCTCCTCGCTGTGAAGGAAGGCAAAAAAAAACATATCTCTCCCCTGCACTCCCCTCTCCCCCCCATGTCAGAGTCAAAGACAGAGTCAAAGCGAAAAACGGGCGATGTTAAATGTCCCGCAGCCATTAAAGCCATGCCGGGTGATGCAAGGCCAAGCACCGGGTCTTGGTGTTGGAGCCCCGGCGGGCGCTCACAAAGTCCCGTGGCCATTCCAAGCCACGCGGGGCAGGGATGTAAGGCCCTGCTCCAGGTAATCTTCAACCCCGCAACTCAGGCGGGAGAAGTCGCCATTGCGGAAGCCCCGAAAAGCGGTTCATCGACATTCCTCAGTGTCCTACCATCTATGTCCTACCCTTATGCCCCTGTCCCACTTAGGAAACCTGAACGGAAACCTCTGGAGACTTTGTGCCCCACCCAAGGTTTCTGTGCGGTTCCTGGAGGTTCCCGGAGGTTTTTGCCAGTCTCCCTACCTGCTTCCACTACCTGCAATCTCCGGCAACCACCTGCAACCTCCGGAAACCGTACGGAAACCTTGGGTGGGGTGCAAAGTCTCCAGAGGTTTCCGTTCAGGTTTTTTAAGTGGGACAGGGGCATTACTTGACTTCTCAAAATAAATACATCATACTCGTTGGAATTAAATTCCACCTGCAAACACTCTGCCATACATTTCACCTGATTATTATCTTGCTGTAGCCTGAGACAATCTCCCTCGCTGTCCACAATAATGCTGGTAAGGTATTCAAACATAATTCAATGTGACACACACATTTGGACAGATGCAGAGCAATTTGGTGAAAGAGCTAGAATATAAACACAATCTTAAAGGAATAGATTGTCAGGATACTGCAGGTGCTGGAATTTTGAGCAAAGAAGGCAAATGGCATGCTTGCCTTCATAGGCAGTGGCTCATAGTGTAAAAGGCCTGTCCCACGGGCATGCCCTGCATGCGGCAAGCGCAACCTAACGTGGTCGCTTGAGCCTTATGGCCTCGCGGGGCCAGATCCACTTGATTGCCGGAGCCGTATGGAGTTGTGCGGAGCTGGTCCCAACATCGTGCGGGGCTCCGAAAAACTGACCGTGTTCAAAAATTCTGCGTGGCAACGGCCTGCCAGCCCGCAGCCGCCTCGACGCCGTACGTCACGCACGAACTTCCCGCGGACTTCGCTCATACTTCATGTCACTCACTCCACCTCCGTGCGGCCTCCACGCGGACGCTGCTTCTGGTTAGGTCACGCTTGCCGCATGCAGGCGCATGCAGGCACATGCTGGTGGGACCGGATCTTTAGGTTGCGATTGCTGCATGCAGTCGCATGCCCGTGGGGCAGGCCCTTAAGAGTTGAGATGTTTACATTTTATACTTTGTTATGGTATGTTACCTTATTTGTTACATATATCGGGATACAGTGAAATTCATTTTTGTATACAGTTCAGTACAAGTATCACTATACATAAGTACTTAGATACATATTAGCTAAGCATCTCAGATATAGTTTAAATGCATAGCAATAGTGCACTAATACAGTATACAGCGTCGCCATTTTGGCAACTTTGTTGTAAGTGCAGGGATATTGATCTGACTATGAAGGTCTGTTGTCCAGGTGAAGTTGCAGGGTCGGCCAAGCTATGCGTAGCCGTGGTGTCCTCTGCCGCTGCTCCACCGCTGTCGGCCACGTGCGGTCCATGTACTCAGCCTCTTGGAGCAACGCCAGGACTAGCCGAGTCTCAGGCTGCTGCAGGATCTCCAAACAAAATATCCTTGAGAGATATTGAACGGAAATAGCTCCTTCGGCCCGCCGAGTCCATGTTAACCAGCAATCACCCCGTACACCAGCACTGTCCTACACACTAGGGATCATTTACAACTTTACCTAAGCCTACAAACCTGAGAATAGACACAAAATGCTGCAGCAACTCAGCGGGTGAGGCAGCATCTCTGGAGAGAAGGTCTCCACCTAACTATAGTTACCCAACCAGATGCAACTAAATTTAAAGTAGCTCTTTCTTTTCAATAACCCTTTCTGGCTTAATCCCTCCCTTCATCACCTCCAGTTTAAATTCCATTTGGAATATTTGGGAGGACCAAGAAACCAAGAACCAAGGAATGGGCGACCTTTTGGGTCGAGACCCTTCTTCAGGGGAGGGAGCAGGACAAAGATAGAATGTAGTCGGAGGCAGTAAACTAGTGGGAGAACTGGGAAGGGGAAGGGGATGGAGAGAGAAAGCAAGGGCTATCTGAAGTTAGAGAAGTCAATGTTCATACCGCTGGGGTGTGAACTACCCAAGCAAAATATGAAGTGCTGTTCCTCTAATTTGCGCTGGGCCTCACCCTGATAATGGAGGAGTGCTGGGCCTCACTCTGACAATAAAACGGTACGCCTTTGGAATAAGGAGGAAACCGGAGCACCCGGAGAAAACCCACGCTGTCACAGGGAGAACATACAAACTCTATACAGACAGCACCTGTAGTCAGGATCAAGCCGGGGTCTATGGTGCTGCATCACTGTGCCACCCTACATTGCAAAAGGAGGTGACTGGAGATCACAAAGGAACAAGAACTAGCATGTGGAAGCCATGTGACCCTTCGAGTCTGCTTCACCATTGAAAAAAAATTCTAGCTGATTCTGAGCCTTAAGTCTACATTCCTATCCAATCCCCACATCTTCTGACTCCATGGGCGTTGAAAAGTGAAAAACATTTCTCCCAACCTCTGTTCTATATGACAAATTCTTACTTGCCACGCCTTCTAGTTCTGGGGTCCCCTGTGTGAAAAAATAGCCCATCACCATTCACTTTGTCAGTCCTCCTCAGAATAAAAATTAAAGATTGTGCACATTAAGGCCACTCATATTTCATTCCACATCTTAGCTCCTTCACAGCAATGATTGGATTGATGAAAGGAAAGAAGAATTGCCAACATCTGAACCTCTGCGAAAATGTGAAAATGCATCAACAGTAAGGAGATCAAAAGCAGTTAACATTTTCAATTAAATTGACATTGAAATACAGATTCCAAACATCTGACGAGTGCTGGCTGTGCAAAATCAAAAGATATATATAACAGGCTCAATTAACGGGATATTGAATGATCTAAAGGGCCTGTCCCACGAGCATGCGACTTCATGCGGCAAGTGCGACCTAACGTGGTCGCTTGAGCCGTACGGCCTCGCGGGGCCTGCTCCACTTCGATCGCCGGAGCCGTATGGAGTTTTGCGGAGCTTGTCCCGACCGCGCGGGGCTCCGATAAGCTGATCATGTTCAAAAATTCCGCGCGGCAATGGCCTGCCGGCCGCAACTGCCTCGACACCGTACGCACCGCCTCGACTGGCATGCGCAGTATCTAGACGCCGTACGCAGCGTCTTGACATGGTACGTCACGCGCGAACTTCCCGCAGACTTCGCTCGAACTTCACGTCATTCGCTCGACCTCCGCGCGGCCCACGCTTCCGGTTTGGTCGCGCTCACCACATGCAGGCGCATGCTGGTGGGACCGGCCCTGTACGGGGATCACTCGACCTCTGCGCGCCCCCGCTACCGGTTTGGTGCCGCTTGCTGCATGCAGGTCGCATGCTCGTGGGACAGGCCCTTAAGACAATCTATCCACTGTAATAAATGTAGTAACTCCACAAATAGAATTTGGAATTTTATTTGTAATCTGAGCATTGAAACAAAGATTTTATTCATAAAGCTCCATCTGCTAAATAGAGGAAAATATTGGAAGAGGTTTCACCGGCTTTTTTTGTGTTGATCATTTAACACACGTTACTTTTCAACAGATATGAAGTATCTAAAGAATGATCAATTCCTGAAAGATTTTGAGTTTCTCTCTCCATGTGAGAACCACATGATGCAAGAATCCAATGACCTTCAGCTGGTTGATAATGTGAAGAGGGAATTGCAATTCCCAGACAGCATGAAGTGATTCCGTCAGCAAAGGCAGATGAGTAAAACAAACTAAGCTCCTACAAAGAAAGTAGTGAACATACTTGAAAACAGTTGGCTACCGAATTCAACATGCAGCTGCGGTTTATTCAAACCAGACTATAATTTTAAAAATGGGCACATTAAAACCATGTCACATGTGGATATAATCTTTGTGTAGGAAGGATCTGCAGATGCTGGTTTAAACCGAAGATAGACACAAAAAGCTGGAGTAACTCAGCAGGACAGGCAGCATCTCTGGAGAGGAATGGGTGTTGTTTCAGGTTGATACCCTTCTTTAGACTGAAGTCACGGGAAAGGGAGACAAGAGATATAGAAAATGATGTAGAGGGATAAAGAACAATGAAAGCTGGTGCGACTTGGGTGGGAGAGGGACTTGGGTAGGTCTACCTCCCCCACCCAAGTCACATCAACTCCTCATTTTCATCCAACAAACAGCTGACAATTTTAAACTGTTTCCATTGTCATCGTTACTTTTTTGCATATCTTTCATTCATTGTTCTTTATCTCTCTACATCATCTTCTATATCTCTCATTTTCCTTTCCCATTACTTCAATCTGAAGAAGGGCCTTTCCCCGTTATCTTTGTCCAGCACAAGTATAAGTACACAGATATCGATCAGATCATCTCAAAGTCTTAGCTTTTCTAAAGAGAAAATACCCTAAACTTTTACTGTCCCTAGAATTTTGAAGTGCCTCAGAATGCGCTGACAAGTTGCAATTTGAGAGATTGAATGTTAGGGGAAGATATGTGGTTGATGAGAATACCCTTAACAGCATCGATGTGCAGAGGGATCTAGGAATCCAAGTCCATAGCTGCCTGAAAGTGGCTGGATAGAATGGTAAGTAAGGTACAGGAAAGATCTGCAGAAGCTGGGATGTAATGTTAAAATTGTACAAGGCATTGGTGAGACCAAATCTGGAGTATGGTGTACAATTTTGGTGGCCCAATTATAGGAAGGATGTCAACAAAATAGAGAGAGTACAGAGGAGATTTACTAAAATGTTGCCTGGGTTTCAACAACTAAGTTACAGAGAAAGGTTGAATAAGTTAGGTCTTTATTCTCTGGAGCGCAGAAGGTTAAGGGGGGACTTGATAGACGTCTTTAAAATGATGAGAGGGATAGACAGAGTTGATGTGGACAAGCTTTTCCCTTTGAGAATAGGGAAGATTCAAACAAGAGGACATGACTTCAGAATTAAGGGACAGAAGTTTAGGGGTAATATGAGGGGGAACTTCTTTACGCAGAGAGTGGTAGCGGTGTGGAATGAGCTCCCAGTGGAAGTGGTGGAGGCAGGTTCATTGGTATCATTTAAAAATAAATTGGATAGGCATATGGATGAGAAGGGAATGGAGGGTTATGGTATGAGTGCAGGCAGGTGGGACTAAGGGGGAAAAAAAATGTGTTCGGCATGGACTTGTAGGGCCGAGATGGCCTGTTTCCGTGCTGTAATTGTTATATGGTTTAATGGTTATATGAGGGGGAACTTCTTTACTCAGAGAGTGGTAGCGGTGTGGAATGAGTTTCCGGGGGAAGTGGTGGAGGCAGGTTCATTGGTATCATTTAAAAATAGATTGGATAGGCATATGGATGAGAAGGGAATGGAGGGTTATGGTATGAGTGCAGGCAGGTGGGACTAAGGGGGAAAAAAAGTTGTTTGGCACGGACTTGTAGGGCCGAGATGGCCTGTTTCCGTGCTGTAATTGTTATATGGTTATATGGTTATATGCTGGTTTAAATCGACGATAGACACAAAATGTTGGAGTAACTATGGAAAGGAGGAATAGGTGACTTTTCGGATCGAGACCCATTGTCAGACTAAATAAGTTATGTTTGCCTTCATTGGTCAGGATGTTGACTATAAGATTGAATAATCATGATGCAGTTCTCTAAGATTTTGATTAGACTGCATTTGGAATATTGTGTGCAGTTGTCTAGTTGTCTCTGAACAGGGAGGATGTGGGGGCATTGGACAGGTGCAAAAGAGGCTTGATGCATGATGCCTGAAATAAGGAATGATGCCTGAAATAAGGAATATGAGGTACAAGAAGTTGGACAAACGTGGATTGCTTTCTCCAGAACACCTGATAGAAGATTATGAAATAATGAGAGACATAGATACTGTACCATTTTCCTGGGGTGAAAAGGTCAAAGGCAGCAAGGCATGGCTTTAAGGTGAATGGGCAAAGTTTAAAGGAGATATGCAAGGCAAATCTTTCATGCAGAGGGTGGTGGGAGCCTGTGGGAACAGGCTGCCAGGAGTGATGATGGAGGCTGATATAGCAGTGACATTTCGGATGCTTTTAGCTAGGCACATTGATATGCGGGGAATGGAGGGATGTGGATCATGTGCAGGCAGATGAGATTAGTGTTTCTTGGCATCATGTTCGGCACAGACATAATGGGCCTAAGGGCCTGAACCTGCACTGTACTGTTTAATGTCCTATATTCAAAATTAAGTTAAGTCAAGGGCTGAAATAATAGATGGTCTTGGATATTCTGAATCCAGATGTGATTGTTAATACTGGGCTCCTGTAGAGAAAGGAGATTTTAATACAAGCAGTCTGCAGTGAATCTCAATTGGAATGAAAACAGATCTAGTTAACCAATTATAGACCGAACATTTGTTCGGCACGGACTTGTAGGGCCGAGATGGCCTGTTTCCGTGCTGTAATTGTTATATGGTTATATGGTTAACATGCTCATTCTTTAAGAGGCAAAGGCCCCTCTTCCATCAGTTTTTTGTTGTCACACAGTGCAACGTGTGGAGAATCCAATGTATTTACACAATGTGGTTATTTTATCTGCAGCGCACAAGCATCTTAGACCTTTCATGTATTTAGTTTAGTTTAGGGTTACATGGAAATAGGCCCTTCACCCCACCGAGTTCATGCCAACCATTGATCACCCATTCAGACTATGTGTAAGAAGGAACTGCAGATGGTGGTTTAAACAGACGATAGACACAAAAGGCTGGAGTAACTCAATGGGACAGGCAGCCTCTCTGGAGAGAAGGAATGCTGACCCAAAACGTCACCCGTTCAGACTAGTTCTGTTGTCCCAATTTCTCATGTATTCTCCCCACACAAGTTGATATATATAATATAGGCCAATTAAGTTTCAAACCCGCATGTTTTGCGATGTGGGAGGAAACTGGAACACTCGGAGGCAACCTACCTGATCACAGGGAGAACAGGCAAACTCCACACAGACAGCTCCCAAGGTCAGGAGAAAACTTGTGTATCCAGCACTGTGAGGCACAGCTTTACAAGCTGTGCACCTTGTGCTGCTTTTAACTGAGCGGACCAGTCAGTTTTATGTTCCGTTTTGTGCTCTATGCTCAAGGCAAGCTTTATGGTCCTCTCACCTTAAAGCTATGCCCTCTAATCTTTGACATTTCCACCCTGTGAAAAACATTCTACTCTCTCCATGCCTCACATAATGTTATATATTTCTATCAGGTCTCCAATCAATCTCCAGTGCTTCAGAGAAAGCTATCTAAGTCCGTCCAACCTTTCCTTGGAGCTAATACTCTTTAATCCAGACATCAGTCTGGTGAACCTCTTGTGCACCCTCTCCAAAGACTCCACATCCTTCTTGTGTTGGTACGACTAGAACTATATGCAATACTCCAAATGTGGCCCAACCACTGTCTTATAGAGCTTCATTATGACTTCCTGACCCTTAAGCCCCTGTCCCACTTAGGAAACCTGAACGGAAACCTCTGGTGACCTTGCGCCCCACCCAAGGTTTCCGTGAGTCGCCAGAGGTTTTGGTCACTCGCCTGGAAAGCCTCGACCGAAGCGTGAGCTGCATCTACTGACCAAAGATCCGATAGGATCATTGCTACCGACCACACGCACACACACACACACACACACACACACACACACACACACACACACACACACACACACACACACACACACACACACACACACACACACACACACACACACACACACACGCACACACACACACACACACACACACACACACACACACACACACACACACACACACACACACACACACACACACACACACACACACACACACACACACACACACACACACACACACACACACACACACACACACACACACACACACACACACACACACACACACACACACACACACACACACACACACACACACACACACACACACACACACACACACACACACACACACACACACACACACACACACACACACACACACACACACACACACACACACACACACACACACACACACACACACACACACACACACACACACACACACACACACACACACACACACACACACACACACACACACACACACACACACACACACACACACACACACACACACACACACACAAGAGGAACACAAAAAAAACACACACACACACACACACACACACACACACACACACACACACACACAAACACATAGCGGTAGGTGGGGGCCAGGGGCCAGGGGCAGTGGAGGAGCGCAGTCTGCGCAATGAAGAGGAAGGTAAACGGCTGCCACAGAGCACAGTCCCCTCCGCCTTTAGAGAGTGCGAGACGGGGAGAGAGAGAGAAGGGAGAGACGGGGAGAGAGAAGGGGAGAGAGAAGGGGAGAGAGAGGAGGGGAGAGAGAGAGGGGAGAGAGAGAGAGGAGAGAGAGGGGAGAGAGAGAGAGAGGAGAGAGAGAGAAGGGGAGAGAGAGAGAAGAGGGAGAGAGAGAGAGGGAGAGAGAGAGGAGGGGAGAGAGAGAGAGAGAGAGAGAGAGGAGGGGAGAGAGAGAAGGGGAGAGAGAAGGGGAGAGAGAGAGGGGAGGAGAGAAGGAGTGGAGACAGTTTTAAGAAGTTTAATAAAGTTAGCGGGCATTTTACCTTCCGGTGGATCTTCTAGGTCCTGAAAACCAAAGCTGAAAACTCCAATGAGCCAATCAAAATGACCGGTCAGTGAAGGAGATGGCCTTCGACTGCTTGTAAGTAAATAGCGACCCCACTCCACTGGCTTTGACCAAACGGCAACCTATTTTTAGTCGAGGCCGGTTTTGAATTTGTTGAAATAATCGCAGGAACATAGAAGAAGCCTCGACTATGCGGAAACCACTTTCAACCATTAGGGACAGTGACCAAAACCTCTGGGAACCTCACGGAAACCTTGGATGGGCGCAAGGTCACCAGAAGTTTTCGTACAGATTACCTAAGTGGGACAGGGGCATTATTCTCCATGGCCCAACCGATGAGGGCACGTATATCAAACATTTTCTTTACCTCTCCTTCTGCCACTTTCATTGAGCTACGTACGGTCTTGTATCACAATATCTCTGTTCAGCACCATTGTTAAGAGTCTTGCTATTAATTGCATGCTTCCCCCTTACATTCGACATCCCAAAGTGCAACACTGCACTCTTACTCGGATTAACGTCTATCTGACGTTTCAGTGCCCTTATGCTTTCTCCAAAAATATAACACCATCCCCTGAGAAAGGGAGGGAAGCATGGAATGCCAACGTCCCCGGGTGGTGTACCTCTTGTAAACAGGTTCATCCGCTTAGAAGCTGTTGGGACAGAAGACGTGAGCGGCGGACTGGCTTGCTATGCGAATAGGGCTGTTGAGCAAAAACCAAAAAGGCCTAAGGCAGGCAAGGCCATTGTAGTGGGAGACTCCATCGTGAGAGGTACGGACAGGGGTTTCTGCGGCAACAGACGGGATGCGAGGATGGTGTGCTGCCTTCCCGGTGCCAGGATCCAGGATGTCACGGACAGAGTGCAGAAAATCCTCAAGGGCGAAGGTGAACATCCGGAAGTGGTAGTGCATGTCGGCACAAACGATGTCGGAAAAAAGGGGATGAATATTCTGCAGCGTGACTTTAGAGAGCTCGGAAAAATGTTGAAAAGCAGGACCTCCAGGGTTGTTATCTCCGGTTTGCTTCCAGTTCCCCGTGCTGGCGAGAGCAGGAACAAGGAGATACGGGACCTGAACGTGTGGCTGAGGAACTGGTGCACGGGGCAGGGATTTAGATTCTTAGATCACTGGGATCTGTTTTGGGATAAGGGGGAACTGTACAAAAGGGACGGATTGCATCTTAACAGGTGTGGGACCAGCATTCTGGCAGGCAGGTTTGCCACTGCTACACGAGTGGCTTTAAACTGAATAAGGGGGTTGGGGTGTCGAATGGGATAGTGGAGGATGGAGTTAAAGGGAAGGGGTTTCTCAAATGTGTGAGCGTAGAGACCGAGCGGTGTAAAATGAGGGTAGAAGTAATAGGTAGCAAGGTGAAAAGTAAAAGTGGCAGGCAGACAAAACCCGGGCAAAAATCAAAAAGGGCCACTTTTCAACATAATTGTATAAGGGGTAATAGTGTTGTAAAAACAAGCCTGAAGGCTTTGTGTCTCAATGCAAGGAGCATTCGTAATAAGGTGGATGAGTTGAATGTGCAGATAGCTATTAATGACTATGATATAGTTGGGATCACGGAGACATGGTTCCAGGGTGACCAAGGCTGGGAGCTGAACATCCAGGGATATTCAATATTCAGGAGGGATAGAGAGAAAGGAAAAGGAGGTGGGGTAGCGTTACTGATTAGAGAGGGGATTAATGCAATGGAAAGGATGGACATTAGTTTGGAGGATGTGGAATCGGTATGGGTAGAGCTGCGAAACACTAAGGGGCAGAAAACGCTGGTGGGTGTTGTGTACAGGCCACCTAACAGTAGTAGTGAAGTTGGAGATGGTATCAAACAGGAAATTAGAAATGCGTGCGACAAAGGCAAAACAGTTATAATGGGTGACTTCAATCTACATATAGATTGGGTGAATCAAATTGGCAGGGGTGCTGAGGAAGAGGATTTCTTGGAATGTATGCGGGATAGTTATCTAAATCAACATGTAGAGGAGCCAACGAGAGAGCAGGCTATTTTAGACTGGGTATTGAGTAATGAGGAAGGGTTAGTTAGCAATCTTGTTGTGCGTGGCCCCTTGGGCGAGAGTGACCATAATATGGTTGAGTTCTTCATTAGGATGGAGAGTGACATTGTTAATTCAGAAACAATGGTTCTTAACTCAAAGAAAGGTAACTTTGAGGGTATGAGACGTGAATTGGCCAAGATTGACTGGCAATTAATTCTAAAAGGGTTGACGGTGGATATGCAATGGAAGACATTTAAAGACTGCATGGATGAACTAAAAAAATTGTTCATCCCAGTTTGGCAAAAGAATAAATCAGGGAAGGTAGTACATCCATGGATAACAAGGGAAATCAGGGATAGTATCAAAGCGAAGGATGATGCGTACAAATTACCCAGAAAAAGCAGCATACCGGAGGACTGGGAGAAATTCAAAGACCAACAGAGGAGGACAAAGGGCTTAATTAGGAAAGGAAAAATAGATTATGAAAGAAAACTGGCAGGGAACATAAAAACTGACTGCAAACGTTTTTATAGATATGTGAAAAGAAAGAGATTAGTTAAAACAAATGTAGGTCCCTTGCAGTCAGAAACAGGTGAGTTGATCATGGGGAACAAGGATATGGCGGACCAATTGAATAACTACTTTGGTTCCGTCTTCACTAAGGAAGACATAAATAATTTGCCGGAAATAGCAGGGGACCGCGGGTCAAAGGAGTTGGAGGAATTGAGTGAAATCCAGGTTAGCCGGGAAGTGGTGTTGGGTAAATTGAATGGATTGAAGGCCGTTAAATCCCCAGGGCCAGATAGGCTGCATCCCAGAGTACTTAAGGAAGTAGCTCCAGAAATAGTGGATGCATTAGTAATAATCTTTCAAAACTCTTTAGATTCTGGAGCAGTTCCTGAAGATTGGCGGGTAGCAAATGTAACCCCACTTTTTAAGAAGGGAGGGAGAGAGAAAATGGGGAATTACAGACCAGTTAGTCTAACATCGGTAGTGGGGAAACTGCTAGAGTCAGTTATTAAAGATGGGATAGCAGCACATTTGGAAAGTGGTGAAATCATTGGACAAAGTCAGCATGGATTTACGAAAGGTAAATCATGTCTGACGAATCTTATAGAATTTTTCGAGGATGTAACCAGTAGCGTGGATAGGGGAGAACCAGTGGATGTGGTGTGTCTGGACTTCCAGAAGGCTTTCGACAAGGTCCCACATAAGAGATTAGTATACAAACTTAAAGCACACGGCATTGGCGGTTCAGTATTGATGTGGATAGAGAACTGGCTGGCAAACAGGAAGCAAAGAGTAGGAGTAAACGGGGTCCTTTTCACAATGGCAGGCAGTGACTAGTGGGGTACCGCAAGGCTCAGTGCTGGGACCCCAGCTATTTACAATATATATTAATGATCTGGATGAGGGAATTGAAGGCAATATCTCCAAGTTTGCGGATGACACTAAGCTGGGGGGCAGTGTTAGCTGTGAGGAGGATGCTCGGAGACTGCAAGGTGACTTGGATAGGCTGGGTGAGTGGGCAAATGTTTGGCAGATGCAGTTTAATGTGGATAAATGTGAGGTTATCCATTTTGGTGGTAAAAACAGGAAAGCAGACTATTATCTAAATGGTGGCCGATTGGGAAAGGGGGAGATGCAGCGAGACCTGGGTGTCATGGTACACCAGTCATTGAAGGTAGGCATGCAGGTGCAGCAGGCAGTAAAGAAAGCGAATGGTATGTTAGCTTTCATTGCAAAAGGATTTGAGTATAGGAGCAGGGAGGTTCTACTGCAGTTGTACAGGGTCTTGGTGAGACCACACCTGGAGTATTGCGTACAGTTTTGGTCTCCAAATCTGAGGAAGGACATTATTGCCATAGAGGGAGTGCAGAGACGGTTCACCAGACTGATTCCTGCGATGTCAGGACTGTCTTATGAAGAAAGACTGGATAGACTTGGTTTATACTCTCTAGAATTTAGGAGATTGAGAGGGGATCTTATAGAAACTTACAAAATTCTTAAGGGGCTGGACAGTCTAGATGCAGGAAGCTTGTTCCCGATGTTAGGGGAAGTCCAGGACAAGGGGTCACAGCTTAAGGATAAGGGAAAAATTCTTTAAAACCGAGATGAGAAGAACTTTTTTCACACAGAGAGTGGTGAATCTCTGGAACTCTCTGCCACAGAGGGTAGTTGAGGCCAGTTTATTGGCTATATTTAAGAGGGAGTTAGATGTGGCCCTTGTGGCTAAGGGGATCAGGGGGTATGGCGAGAAGGCAGGTACGGGATACTGAGTTGGATGATCAGCCATGATCATATTGAATGGCGGTGCAGGCTCGAAGGGCCGAATGGCCTACTCCTGCACCTAATTTCTATGTTTCTATGTTTCTATAATTACAGGGTAAAAATCCTAAAACTCCCAACGTGGAACCAATATGAATATAACATTATCACAAGAATTCAGCAGTTCAAGAAAATAGCTCCCACATTGTGATTTAGAAACAGACATTCAATGCTTGTCTTGCCTGTGATGCTTGCTGTGGTGAATAATATAGAAGACTCAATTCCGAACTTGTAGCAGACTAGTGGATTGCATTCCTTTCATTTGCCCAGAGCCTAAATTTTGAAATTCCCTTCCCAAAGCTTTTCTAACACAACCTGTGCTCCTTCAGTGTTTAAAGGTCAATGTTTTTTTTAAAAATCGTATCGATTATTGCTTGGTGACAACATTTGTGCTGTAATTACACCTGAGAAATTCCTTCAGACATTTTCCTATTGATAGGTGCAATTTAAATCCAAGTTACTTCTGCTGGGACAATAAATGGCATTTGAGTCATCTGCTCAGAGACTATCATCCTCACAGTCGGTGCAGTGGGATCTTGAGTTTATTCTAGCTGATGGTGCACAGAAACAGGAACTTAACCAATCAACTTCATACAAAATACTGGAGTAACTCAGCAGGTTAGGCAGCATCTCTGGAGAAAAGAATTGTTGATGTTTTGGGTTAAGACCCTTCATCATCTGCAGTTAATTCTTACACAATCAACTTTACAATTGTACAGATATCTTGAACTGACAGAAATCTGTGCAGAATTGCACCCACAATTGAAGAATCTCTGAAAAGATGTTAAAGTGCGTTAGTTGATTTTTGTTACCACCCCGGGGCGCGGAGTTGAACCGGCCCGTTCGCGGAGCTCGGATTCAGCAGCGGGACTGACATTACTTACCATCGCCCGGTGGGGTCACAACATCTGAAGCCTGGATCGCCTCGGCGCAGAGGGAGAATAAGGAGGGAAGAGACAAAGACTTAAGATTTTTGCCTTCCATCACAGTGAGGAGGTGCCTGGTGAACTCACTGTGGTGGATGTTAATTTGTGTTTAATGTGTGTTTTTGTCATTTTTACTATATGTAGGACTGCAAACCAACGAAATTTTGTTCAGACCGCAAGGTCTGAATGACAATAAAGGCTACTTTGACTTTGACTTTACTTTTGACTTTAATTATTGGCACGGTTAACGAGATACAGTGAAAAGCTTTGTTTTGTGTGCAATCCAGTTAAGTCATACCCTAAATAGAATAATACACGTAAAAGAGTGCAACGATTATAGTGAATAATAGTAAATCCTCTTCTGGGACAGCACACAAAGAGTCTCCATGCTCCGGCACCATGTTGCATCTAACAAGTTCCGCATCTTTGAAAATTTTACGTTTTGAGGTATTAATTTCTTATTTTTTTCATTTTGAGGGCCAGTGTTCGAGTGGCACTTGGTCATTGTGGGGAAATCGATGTAGAGGTTGATCTGGAACAGCATAAACTTATCTGTTCCATTCACAGCCGCTGCCGCTGCTCGGTGCAGCTAGAGGCTGCACTCGATATGCTCGCTCACCTGACTGCTAAGCTATTTCCTCCAGCATCCCCTTTCCCACACCATGACTTTGGCCCCTGTAACCACGCAGATCAAATTTATACTTTCACTTTAATTAGAAGCCATGATTGAATGGAGGAATGGACCTGATGGGCCGAATGACCTAATTCCGCTCCTATTAGTTTAATTTAGTTTAGTTTAGTTGAGAGGTACTGCATGGAAACAGGTCGATCGAGTAAGTAGTGCCTTTCAACTTCAAGTCAAAGCACCCTAGCCACCATTTTCCATAAGTAATGCCTTTCAACTTCAAGCCAAAGCACCCAATCCACCATTTGCAGTAAGTAGTGTCTTTCAACTTCAAGCCAAAGCACCCAATCCACCATTTGCAGTAAGTACTGCCTTTCAACTTCAAGCCAAAGCACCCAAGCCACCAATTGCAGTAAGTAGTGCCTTTCAACTTCATGCCACCATTTGCAGTAAGTAGTGCCTTTCAACTTCAAGCTAATGCACCCACACAACCATTTGCAGTAAGTAGTGCCTTTCAACTTCAAGCCACAGCACCCAAGCCACCATTTGCAGTAAGTAGTGCCTTGCAACTTCAAGCCAAAGCACCCAAGCCACCATTTACAGTAAGTAGTGCCTTTCAACTTCAAGCCAAAGCTCCCAAGCCACCATTTGCAGTAAGTAGTGCCTATCAACTTTAAACCAAAGCTCCAAAGCCACCATTTGCAGTAAGTAGTGCCTTTGAACTTCAAGCCAAAGCACCCAAGCCACCATTTGCAGTAAGTAGTGTCTTTCAACTGCAAGCCAAAGCACCCAAGCCAACATGTGCAGTAAGTAATGCCTTTCAACTTCAAGCAAAACACGCAAGCCACCATTTGCGATAAGTAGTGCCTTTCAACTTCAAGCCAAAGCTCCCCAGCCACCATTTGCAGTAAGTAGTGCCTTTCAACTTCAAGCCAAAACACCCAAGCCACCATTTGCAGTAAGTAATGCCTTTCATCTTCATGCCACCATTTGCAGTAAGTAGTGCCTTTCAACTTCAAGCCAAAGCACCCAAACAACCATTTGCAGGCAGTGCCTTTTTACTTCAAACAGCCATATTTTCATTTTCAAACCACATTAAGGGTACTCACAGTTGTGTTGACATTTGTTCAGTGTTATTCAGAGCTCAGAGAGACATGGCCCTTGGCTTCATCCATCTTGCAGAGACTGAGTGAGGCACACCACTTCCTGGTTTTATAGTCCCTCCCCCTCCCTCCAGCAGGGGCAGCAGAGAGAATGGTGAATTTTTAAAACTTCAAGCCAAAGCTCCCAAGCCACCATTTGCAGTAAGTAGTGCCTATCAACTTCAAGCCAAATCACCCAAGCCATTATTTGCAGTAAGTAGTGCCTTTCAACTTCAAGCCAAAGCACCCAAGCCACCATTTGCAGTGTGTAGTTACTTTCAACTTCAAGCCAAAGCACCCAAGCCACAATTTGCAGTAACTGGTGCCTTTCACATTCATGCCACCATTTGCAGTAAGTAGTGGCTTTCAATTTCAAGCCAAAGCACCCAAGTCACCATTTGCAGTAAATAGTGCCTTTCAACTTCATGCCCCCATTTGCAGTAAGTAGTGCCTATCAACTTCAAGCTAATGCACCCACACCACCATTTGCAGTAAGTAGTGCCTTTCAACCTTCAAGCCAAAGCACCCAAGCCACCATTTGCAGTAAGTAGTGCCTTTCAACTTCAAGCCAAAGCCCCCACGCCACCATGTGCAGTAAGTAGTGCCTTTCGACTTCAAGCCAAAGCTCCCATGCCACCATTTGCAGTAAGTAGTGCCTTTCAACTTTAAACCAAAACTCCCAAGCCACCATTTGCAGTAAGTAGTGCCTTTCAACTTCAAGCCAAAGCACCCAAACAACCATTTGCAGGCAGTGCCTTTTTACTTCAAACAAACCATATTTTCATTTTCAAACCACATTAAGGGAACTCACAGTTGTGTAGACATTTGTTCAGTGTTATTCAAAGCTCAGAGAGACGTGGCCCTTGGCTTCATCCATCTTGCAGAGACTGAGTGAGGCACACCACTTCCTGGTTTTATAGTTCCTCCCCCTCCCTCCAGCAGGGACAGCAGAGAGAATGGTGAATTTTTAAAAAACATTAATATCGCTCTGATTTGTCATGGGAAAAATCCTCCGCACCCATAAGGCGGAGGGGGGCTCTGAGCGAGGTGGCCAAAAATGACGGCCGTAGTTGGCGGCGTTCTGTCGGAAATCGCAGCACAGTGGTCCAAAAACGGTCAAGATCAGAGATTTAGTAATATAGACTACACTCAGGCCAGTTAAAGGGACAATGGAGGAAATAATGTGTTGGCTTGGTAACCATGACATGGTTTCTAATGGGAACTTCTTGTCATTAAATTTCACTCTGACTAAATGCATTTCTTCTGTGTGATATGAAACAAAATATGATGAGTACACTGGTATTTATTAACCTCAACTGTGAATCTAGTTATGAGACATAATGTGTGGGATAGAACTGTACAAGCTGGTTTAAATTGAAGGTAGACAGGCCCTTTGATCCAACTTATCCAAGCCCACCAAGATCCGCCTGGGACCAAGCTAGTCCCAAAAGATAGATACAACATGCTGGAATAACTCAGTGGGTCAGACAGCATCCCTGGAGAGAGGGAATGGGTGACATTTTGGGTCGAGACCCTTCTTCAGACTGATTCTTCAGAGAAATAATGGTTATCTGTACAATCAGCTGCGTAAGTTGAGGCATTCACTGGGAATGCCATGGAGTCAAAGAGTCATAGAGCTGTAAGGTTGAGAAACAGGCCAGTCGGCCCACCTTGTCTATTCTAACCAGGTTGGCATAATGGGATTTGCCTGCATTTGGCCCATAGCCTTGTAAACCCTTCCTGTCCATACATCTGTCCAAATATATTTTGAAAGTTGTAATTAACTGGACACAGATATGATAGAATAGAATAGAATAGTTTCTTTATTGTCATTGTAACATGGACCATGTACAGCGAAATTTAAAATGTCAGCCAGTCAGTGCAGCATTCAAACATTTCTAAAAGCTAACGATACATACACGGTAAAATAATAAAGATAAACAACTAAATAAATATCACGAACATTTATTTAGTTGTTTATCTTTATTATTTTACCGTGTATGTATCGTTAGCTTTTAGAAATGTTTGAATTTCTGAAAGAGATGCAGGTCAGAGAGGAAGAGTGTTGCCTTTTTGATCAGGGACGACTACAATGCTTAGAGAGGATATTCTTGGGGGATCGTCCAGTGAGGCTCAAGCAGAGAGAGCAGAAAACTGGATCACCTCATGGGGAAAGGTTTGGGCATGTGACTGAACTTTTAGTGGGCAACGCACTTCGGAACCAGTGACCATAATTCTATTAGTTTTAAAATAGTTATCGAAAAGGATAGGACTGGCCCACGATTTAAGGTCCAAAATTGGGGCAAGTCCGATTTTGGAGACGGGAGCTTGCAGAGGCTGATTGGGAGAGTTTGTTTGCAAATAAACGGACTGCTGGCAAATGCAAAGGTTTCAAAAGTGAGATGACAAGAGCAAAGGAGTACTATGTTTCTGTAGGGGGGCGGGAAAGACTGGCAAATTTAAGGCTAACCTGATTGATGAGGGAAATTGAGGCTCTGGACAGGAAAGAATGAGTTAGGTGGACACAAGGAATTGCATGTGCTGGAATCTTGAGCAAACACCATACAAATTGCTGGAGTAACTCAGCAGACTAGGCAGCGTCGCTGGAGAACATGGGTGAGTGACAATTAGGGTCCTGGCCCTTCTTCACATCATTCAACCAAATCCCTCCACGAGTGTAAGAAGTGTAGAAGAACACTTAAGAAGGCAATCAGCTGGACAAAAATGGACATGCCAAGGTAAAGGACAATCCTGAGATTTTACAGGTATATTAAGAGTAAAAGGGTGGCTAAAAAAAAGAATAGATCACCTTAAAGAACAGCATGGCCATCTTTGTGTGGAGCCACAAGAGATGGGGGAGATATTGAATTAATATTTGTTATCCATTTTTCCGGAGGAGAAAATCATGGAAGCTAAGGTATTGTCGCAGAGAATTTGTAACGTTTTAGATCATATACAAATTGAAATATGCTAAATCAGGAGGGGCATGGATAAAGTGAACACATAATCTTTTTCCCAGGATAGAGGATTTAAAAACTAAAATAAACGTTTAAAAGTAATTTGGAGCAGATTTATGGGCAAGAATGGTGTATGAGAGGGATATGGGCCAAATGTAGGCAAATGAATTAGCCAGAATGCCAAGAGCCCAGTATGCCAACTTAGTTGCCATTGCATGGACCAATCTATTTGTCATCATTGATCCCAGTCAGAGGGAGGCATTAATTGCTGGGTCTTATATAAACATAGATTAACAGTAATTGCAGGATTGGTAATATCTCATCAGAATTAAATAAAACTCATGAGTAAATTGGCTATGTCTGACCACATTTTTATAAATCACGAACAGTTGCCCACTCAATAACCTTGCTTCTTGATCTTATTTTGCAATGTAGTTTAAAGTAAGGCTCATCATTTGCATTCTCTTATATAACTCTTCATGGTTGGCTTAATCAAGTCCTATCAAGGGAAAAATAGCACATATGTCAACACTCTTTTCAATCAAATCTTTCATCTATGAGTGAATGTTTTTCTCCAGTTTATCTTTGCACTTAATTCCAACAGTGGAACAGTTCCTTCATCACAGAATCTAAAAATACTACTCATGGTGCAGTCTGAACACACCACCATGTGCTATTTCCTTGAGTTTGACCACTGACTTAAATATCTCCTTTAGAGTCATAGTCATACATTGTGGAAACAGGTCCTTCGACCCAACTTGCCCATGCCGGCCAACATGTCCCAGCTGCACAAGTCCCACCTGCCTGCATTTGGCCAAACCTGTCCCATCCATGTACCATTGATGTACCATGATCCATTTGTTTTATTATTTGCAACATCATATTCATTGAACATTTAGAGCATCAGGTCCAGGAAAGCATGATTTATAAAGAAGTAGAAAACGCAATAATAAAAAATAACGTTTATTTTGTGATGTTCTCTAGTTTGGAACATATCGAACATTCCTCCAGAACAAGGGGTCACAGTTTAAGGGACGTCTTTTAGGACCAAGATGAGAAAATCATTTTTTTACACAAAGAGTGGTGAATTTGTGGAACTCTCTGCCACAGAAGATAGTTGAGGCCAGTTCATTGGCTATATTTAAGAGGGAGTTTGATGTGGCCCTTGTGGCTAAAGGGATCAAGGGGTATGGAGAGAAGGCAGGTATGGGATACTGAGTTAGATGATCACGAGCTTGGTTGGCTCGTCTCCAGTTGGTCCAAAATGCTGCCGCTCGCCTTTTAACCGGAACTCGAAAGAGGGAGCACATTACGCCAATTTTGGCCTCCCTTCACTGGCTCCCAGTGCACTTTCAAGTTAATTTTAAAATTATTTTATTTGTTTTTAAATCATTGAATGGCCTCGCCCCGCCTTACCTCTCTGAGCTGCTCCACCTATACGCTCCTGCCCGGTGCCTCAGGTCAGTGGATCAGCTGCTCCTTGAGGTACCAAGGTCTAAGCGGAAGCTCAGAGGGGATAGAGCCTTTTCTGTTGCTGCCCCGGCATTCTGGAACACCTTGCCGCTGCAGATCACATGCATTTCGTTGTCTCTGTACTGTACACTGACAATGACAATTAAAATTGAATCTGAATCTGAATCTGAATCTGAATCAGACAGGCCCCTTCACTGTCCATCTTTAAATCCTCCCTAAAAACTCACTTTTATTCACTGGCTTTCGACACTGGCTGAGACATTGTTCCTGTTTTTAGTGCTTTTAATGTCTTTTAATTTTTACTGTTTTTATAGTCCTGTCGTCTTAATGGTTTTAGTAGTTTGTAATAACTTTTTGTTGACTTCCCATGTACAGCACTTTGTGGTAACTGATGTGGTCTAAAAGCGCTTTATAAATAAAGTTATTATTATTATTATTATTATTATTATTTTCAGCCATGATCATATTGAATGGCGGTGCAGGCTTGAACGGCCAAATGGCCTACTCCTGCACCTATTTTCTATGTTTCTATGATTAACATTTTCTATGGAGCGCTCTGCTCTGCTGAGAAGTCTTGTGTTTCACAGACTATTTTGGTTAATAATCAGAGGATCTTTACAGATGCAGTGGCTGAATGGCTAGTCTGCCTGCAAAACATAATTCTGGGCCTTATAATAACTTATTTCTGCGAGTTCCACCTAATTCATTTTTGCAATGCTATCTTCCACACCGTGGTAGCAGGCTCTGACCACGAGATGTCTTTGAAGGTTGAGTTTGTTAAGTCTTCCAACTTCTGACATCCATTAACTGATCAAGGCTGTGCCATGGGCAGCTTGGTATAATATATTTCTAAAGAGTAAACATGGATACGATGCAAACTTTCTGAATAGCATACAATTCTGACCTACCAAAACATATTGAATAACTTATTTAACTGGATTTTCCTTTCTCATTAATAATAAGAGAGGCACAGTGGCGCAGCTGTAGAGTTGTTGTCTTACAGCACCAAAGGCCTGGATTTCGATCCTGACTAGGGTGCTGTCTGTACGCAGTTTCACCTTGTGACCGCATGGGTTTCCTCCAGGTGCTCCGGTTTTCCTTCCACATTCCAAAGACGTAGTGTTATAGTTTAATTAATTGGTTTTGGTAAGTCGTACAATTGTCCCTTGTGTGTAGGATAGTGTTAGTTTATGGGGTAATATCTGGCCAGCACCAACCTGGTGGGCCTAGGGGCCTATTTCCACACTTTATTGCTAAAGTCTAAAGTCGAATTAATACTAATGATATTGCTTCAGTGTGTTCTCAATTCTTCATAACATTTGAAATAATATTGCCTTGGGTAAAATAGGAAAGGTGTTTTCTGAACTTTTCTTTACTCGGTCACTTGGTATTCCAAATATTTAAAGGTCACCTGGCATTTCAAATCTTTCATTATTTAGTGAATATCTATTTGACCTGAAACTAATACCCACCTTTAGCCTTCAAATTACACTTGCAGAAGTCTTAAATCAATGTTATCCTCCTTACCTTTTGAAATGTGCTTCACAGAAATGAAAACAGAGCTTTACTTGATCCATATGTAATCCTCATGTGTCTTGTACTCTCGAATATTTGATTGGCATCATGTTTATATGTTAACTTTACTTAAACACTGCTCATTTATGGGAGCTGTCTAAATGATTTGGGACTTGCACATCAATTTAAAATAGATTTAAAGCAAGGATCAAGCATTTATAGACCATTTCTGGCATTGAGTGCTTTCATTTCAACATATTACCAAATAATCTGGTTTTGGAGAGTTTTTTTAACCAGTATTTCGAATGAAATGCTATTTCTATTTTGATGAAAATGCCTAATATACTGATTTTTGCCTTGAAATTCAAGGTAAATTGGAAATATTCTGAATTTAATATTGATTGCAACATTATATGTAAAATCTGTGTAAATACTTTGTAAAATATTGCTGAATGTATAAAAGTGAATTAAAGATGAATACTCATCAATGAGTACAATGAGTATGTTACACCACACTGCACCTATAATCAATTATACAATGTCCAGTATCAATGAGCAGTAAAATATAAGAGACATCTGAATTTTATTTGTAGACTTTATTTTATGATGTGCACTGCCACAATCATGAGATTCAATATGCTTTAAATTAACTGCAATGAAGTCTAGAAACAAACATAGTGGTTTTAGGTGAATCAGTTTTGAATAGATATTTTAGATATTAAACACAAAGACTTTTCATTAGAATTATTGCATAAGCATATTCAGTATTATTGAAGGAATGCATATTGCGTTGGTAGTCATGCAAAGGTTGAGTTAGACAATACTTCATGGATAATAAAAATTGTGAAAAAATTAACATTAAAGAAATTTGCAGACAGTGCACTATCACTACATTTATTTTGCAAGATTTCAGTTTCAAAAAAGAACTGCTGGATACAGCAGGAGGCAGGGACAGGAAAATAACTATTTTAATGTGCATAAGTACATATTCATGGGTCTAAATTCTGAATTCATTGGGAAGCGAACACCAATCCATAAACGGTGCAACCTCTCCTTATAGCTAATACCTTCTATTCCATATGTCTTTCTAGTAGACGTCTTCAGCACCCTCTCCAAAGCTTCTGCATCCTCCTTTAACAGGTGATCAGTACTGCGCATAATACTCCAAAGTCCTGTGAAACGATGCCATGACTTCCTGACTCTTATACTCACTGCTCTAACCAATAAAGGCAAGATACCATGCACATTCCTTAACCATTCCATCTACTTGTGTTGCCACTTTCAGGGAGCTGTAAACTTGGATGCTAAGATCACTCTGTTCATCAATGCTGTTAAGAGAGACTTTCCATTAACTGTATACTTTCTCCTTACATTTGACCTTCCAAAGTGACACACCTCTTACTTGCTCAGATTAACCTTCGAAATCGATTACAAAGGAGATCAAAATCATCGTATATTTGTGAGTGGCATAACTAATAGTTGGAAATATGAAATAAATGTACTCAAAAGGTCAGGCAGCATCCACGGGGAGAGGAAAGGTGAACTAATGTTTCAGGTCGAGAATCCAGTGGCAGGATCGTTCAAGCGAGACTGTTGTCACAACGTCAGTCAGAACATTCACTGGATTAGAATAGTTAACCAGGCGTTACCAATTGTTCAAGCTGTCAATTTTATTTTTGATTGCAGCTGTATATCCCTGATAATTAGAGTGTTACAAAACAATTACAATGTTTTGGAGCTCCATATAAATGAAAAATTATGAAAATTAATTAAAAATCAATTAAATAATCAACGATTGAAAATTGTCTTAAACCGTTAGATACTTGAAGACATTAAAACTAATGCAATAAATCAGAACAAAACTTACCTGGGATCCATGTGGATGCTTGTAATAGACTGGACTGACACTTGCTCAGGTTGGTGTGGATTTATGGTGGGTCCATGAAAATCTGAGCAGTGCTTACCTGCAGAATCCCAACCATGGATCCCAACCACTGAGCCTTGTATGACTCACCCTTGTATTTCATTAGTAAGAATCCTCTTATTTTACAAACCAAATATTAACCATAATTCGTGCAATTTTATATTCATAGTCATAAATTTACTCAGGTGCTTTCTGTGGATAATTTGTCAAAAACTCCAGACACTGAACCTCATAATTCAGGTTAAAATCAAAGTTTAAGCTTAAGTTTAGGGTGTTTTATTGTCACGTGTACATGTGTTGGATTTAGATTGGGGTGAGATGATGTTCTGTCAAAACATTTGGGGTGAGTTGTCCAGTTCTAGCTTGGTTCATTGCTTGACCAGTGAAAAGCTTTGTTTTGCATGCTAACTAATCCAAGAAGATAATACTATACATAAACAATTCAAGCCAAACTCAAGTACAGTAGATGAAACAAACAGGAAGATATGAAGTGCAGAATATAGTTCTTAGCAGTGCAACAATAACATAGGCAATGTCCAATATCCCAAATAGTAAAACAGAAAATGCTGGAAAAGGTCAGCAAGTCAATTAACAATTAACAATTACAGCACGGATAAGTCAGGCCAGGTGTGAGGGAAGAGAAACAGAGTTAATATTTCAGCTGGGAGATACTTCGTCAGAAAAGAGCCTTTCTCCATGAGTTGGGTATTACCCAAGCAATTGTTGCTTGTAATTAAGAAGGCACCAGTTAAAAGCTATGAACAATGGACTATAAACAATAGGTGCAGGAGTAGGCCATTCGGCCCTGCGAGCCAACACCACCATTCAATGTGATCATGACTGATCATTCCCAATCAGTACCCCGTTCCTGCCTTCTCCCCATATCCTCTGACTCCGCTATTTTTAAGAGCCCTATCTAGCTCTCTCTTGAAAGCATCCAGAGAACCTGCCTCCACCGCCCTCCGGGGCAAAGAATTCCACAGACTCACAACTCTCTATGAGAAAAAGTGTTTCCTCGTCTCCGTTCTAAATGGCTTACCCATTATTCTTAAACTGTGGCCCCTAGTTCTGGACTCCCCCAACATCGGGAACATGTGTCCTGCCTCTAGCGTGTCCAAGCCCTTAACAATCTTATATGTTTCAATGAGATCCCTCTCATCCTTCTAAACTCCAGAGTGTACAAGCCCAGCTGCTCCATTCTCTCAGCATTTGGTGGTGGAATTTGATGTACTGCGAGCCTGGTGGGAATTTACCAAGGTTGACCATTATTCATTTGCAACGAAATGCATTTCGTTGTCTCTGTACTGTACACTGACAATGACAATTAAAATTGAATCTGAATCTGAATCTGAATCTGATTCCATCTGTTAACTTTTGCTAACATTCTCTGCGATTATCATAACTGAGGATACGAAGCAAAAAGGTCAAGGTTATGCCAGCTGGTCTATTTAAACATATTCCATCCGTACATGGTGTATATATAAAAGCATCATCAGTCCACTTCCACTTTGACTCATCCATACATATACATACAGGTCTTCCTCACTTTACGAACGTTAGACTTATGTACAGCCCATACATATTGAGCAAATGTTATAGATTTTCTGGCTGCTGCATCTTCCACGCAGTGGTAACAGTCTGGGTTGCACTTCTGACTTACAAAATGTTCAGGTTGCAAACTGTTCGTAGGAAGGTGACCTGCCTTAACCTGGGGATGACCAGTTTGGATGAAGTTGCAAACATGCAGTCACACCGTCTCAGTAAATGGCACAGCGTGGGCATGAGTACTTTGACACCATTTCTTTCTCCACTGTCGTTGCCTGACCTGCTCATGTTTCGAATATTTTATGCTCTTATTTTGTATTTGCAGCAATCGCAGCATTTTCCTTTTTGCACAAAAATGTGTGTGCTAACTTACAGTAAAGCATGACTTAGAAATTAGAAATGTATGGCACAGGACCAGTCCCACAATGTCTGTGCCGAACATGATGCCAAGATAAACCAATCTCAACTGATTGCACACGATCCATACCACTCCTTTCCCTGCATATCCATGTGCCCATTTAAAAGCCTCTTAATTGCGACAATCAAATCTGCCCCCATCACCACCTTTGGCAGTGCATTCCATGCGCCCAACAACTTCCTGTGTACACAAACGTGCCCCACAGATCTCCATTAAATCTTGCCCATTTCACTTGAGAGCTAAGCCCTCTAGTCTCTGACATTTCCACCCTGGTAAAAAGGTTCTGACTGTCTACCCTAGCCTCTCATAATTTTATAGACATCTATCAGGTCTCCTCTCAATCTCCGGCATTCCAGCTAAAACAATCCAAACCCATCCAAGCTCACCAGCGATCTAATACCTCCTAATCCAGGCATTATTCTGGTAAACCTCCTCTGCACTTTTTCCAAAGCTTTCACATCCTCCCTGCAATGGAACAACTGGAACTGCACGCAATACTTCAGTCGCATGCATTTATGCTGTTGCTTTTGAAGGAGGTGCAACTCCAGAGCCAATAAAATCATGGGAGACCCCTTCCACCCATGCAACGGACTGTTCCAGCTGCTACGGTCAGGCAAACGCCTCCGTTGCCATGCTGTGAGAACGGAGAGGTTGAGAAGGAGTTTCTTCCCAGAGGCCATTCGGACTGTAAATCTCACCAGGGACTAACTTTACTGAACGTTTTTCCTTCCAATATTTAATATGTAAAAGAATATGTGTGTGTTTATGAGTGTGTTTATAGTTTGTTTCTTTGTCTTTTTGCACAAAGTCCGCGAGCATTGCCACTTTTCATTTCACTGCACATCTCGTATATGTGAATGTGACGAATAAACTTGACTTGACTTGACTTGACTTGAACTGGATTTTTCATATCTTACCTGAAATAGATAGTTGCACCTTGGATGACACTGCAAAACACGGATTGTCTCTGTGCGCAGGATCAAACCTGCTGACTTTGAATCTTTTGTTTCTGTTTTCAGATTTAGGTCAAGGAATCAGCAGTAAATAAATGCATACTTTAAGGTAAAAATACAACCTGAAAACCTCAGCGATTAATCAAAGATCAGTTCTGCAACTAAGTGAAAAGTTCAAACAAATAAAATGAAATAAAGAAAAAGCAATTCAAAGTCCTCACAAAATATTATGTTTGAATAAGTTGATATGCTTCACAAATTTGTGTTTGATGCTTCCTGGTTCTATGGAAGTCTGTTCAATCATCCATAAATGTCAAAGCAACTAAAGATTTATTCCTAAATAGGAAAAAAATTAATTCCCTGCACCAAACAACTAAAATGTCAAAATGATAATATTGGCCAAGTAAAACATGTTACAAAATGGAGAATCTTTGTATTTGCAAAGCCTGCTTGTCCTCTTTCTGTGAAAGGTTGCAGGGCTATGAGTCATGGCTCCAAGGTGTCTGGACCCTGGGAGGAAGTTGATGATAAGGTGAGGTCCAGATGTCCTTCTTATTGTTAATATGTATGAGTGTTTTGCAGAAAGAGGTGAGCTGGGTTGCAAATGCATAATTAGGATTGGTCATAGGATGGGGTGTTGTTGTTAATTATGTTGCAGAGTTTTTGTGCTGTTATCTTGTGATTGGTCAAAGTATGGAGCCTTGTTCAAATTGTTTATACTTCCTAAGGAAATGGTTCTTTACTTTGGTGAACTGTCTTCCAACTAGAACTTTCTGTGGAAACAATGTAATGGGGTATTTTGTGATTGGGTTAGGGATCTGTCAATAAATGTATTATATGATCTTTATTTGTGATTGGCTTGTAGGGGTTTTGTAGGGGTTGCCCCCTCCAACCCCCCCCCCCCCCCCCCCCCCCCATATAGAAACATAGAAACATAGAAACATAGAAATAAGGTGCAGGAGTAGGCCATTCGGCCCTTCGAGCCTGCACCGCCATTCAATATGATCATGGCTGATCATCTAACTCAGTATCCCGTACCTGCCTTCTCTCCGTACCCTCTGATCCCCTTAGCCACAAGGGCCACATCTAACTCCCTCTTAAATATAGCCAATGAACTGGCCTCAACTACCCTCTGTGGCAGAGAGTTCCAGAGATTCACCACTCTCTGTGTGAAAAAAGTTCTTCTCATCTCGGTTTTAAAGGATTTCCCCCTTATCCTTAAGCTGTGACCCCTTGTCCTGGTTTTGCTATAGTTTTGCACCACGGGTCCGATACCCTATAACAGAGGGAACAACACATGGATCAGAGCCGATCTTCTGGGAGTGCACTTGGGACTGTGTGACTGTCTGGAGGTGTCTATTTGAACGAGACTGAAGGGCTTTGATGAGTACAGACAAGGATCGGACCCGCGGTGTTGGTTAGGTATTGTATAGGAAGTTTGTTTGTGTTAGTGAGAAAAAAGAATTAGTTGACCCAGTGCTTGACTCAGTGTTTTACTGAACTAGATTAACGGGGTAAGCTGTAGTGGGCATAATAACAAAAACCCCGGTGGAATCTGTTAATAGTTGGAACTGGATGTTTTATTTAGTTCAAACTTAAATTTAAATTAAACCTCCAGGTATAATTGTTGGTCTAACCTTAAACTCATGAAAATTCATGTGAACTGATCACTGCTAGACATTTCCCTAAAGTTACAAACATTAACAGATCTTTACAAGTTGGAATTTAGCTTTTATCACTCAAAGACTTTACAACATTTTAAAACATGTGCTTCTATTGATTATTCTAAAAATTAGGATATTAGTAACAATAATAGAATATTTACTTCCACCGTGGACTTGACACCATTATGGTTGTTGTACACACTTTGGATTTTGCACTGTCTGTTTATTTTGCTCTGAATAACTGATACAATTATTCACGTCGCAGCGGCCTCTGCAGTCCATCTGTCTTTTTATTATTTTTTGTCTTGTTTCAATGTAGTTTTTATTTTTTTTGGACGGGGTATGTGTGTGTGTGGGGCGGGGGGGGGTGGAAACTTTTAAAATCAGGTGACTTTTTAGGTGACTACAGGAGACTATGTGGTCGCCACATGGCGGCCACATGTTCGCGGGTGGTTGCCGGGGAGTCGCCTTCATGGTAGTGAGTAGTTCCCGCATTCTCGGAACTAGTCGCGGCTTCATTCTGGTTCCCACCATGGAGAAAAGCGAGAATTCCCATGCCGTAGGTGCAGTAGTAGTGGGTCAACAGGAGGTTCTAGATCAGGGGGCGGCAACCTTGTTCTGCATAGGGGCCAGGACGCATATCTGTGAGCGGATGGCGAGACACCTACCACGTGTACACATGGATCCCGTCCCCATCCTGCCCTGGATGGCAGGCATCAAATCACGTGTTCACATCGATCCCGTTCCTTCGAGGACGCCACCCGGAGCACTAGCCCCTTGTTACGGTCGCTCACGAACATGGTGTACCTACGGACCATTGCCTTGGCTCTGTCCTGAAGGCGGTGGCTCAAATACTCACACTCACTCGTCCCCAGCCTATTGACAACTCCGATCCCGACAGTGAAGCCCAGACACAGAAGGCGCTCGGCCGTGCCGGCGTCTTTGCGTAGGATGCAGTACAGCCAGAGCTCGGTGCTCGGGCGCTGCTCGGCCGCTCTGTGCTCGCCGCTGCTCGGTGGCTCCGCCAGTGCAGGCCACCTTGCGTCCTTGTGTCACCGCAAATGGGCACAGCGGCCTTGAGCCTGGCAGGTACCGGGGATGATGGAAGTCTGCGGGCCGGGTGATTACGGAAACATTTTTTTAAAACGCCTTCGGGCTGGATGATTTGAGGTTACGAGCCGCATTCAGCCCGGGGGCCGTCGGTTGCCAACCCCTGGCATAGATTGAAGTAAGTTGAAGCCGGTGCACACCGGTGAATTTCATTGGCTCACCGGGAAAAATAAACGTAAACAGTAGTTTTCAGAATCAACGATAACCAAACGGAAATGTTAATGTCCGCCAAGCTTCACAGCCGTGTATCTCTGGCTTCTTAAAAGCTGTCTCCACTCCGTGTCCCCCTTCTCCCCCCTTTCCCCCCCTCTTTTAAAGGACTTGTGACCCTTCTCGTACACTGTACTTTCACTGTCGTAATTACAGCGCCAACCTGCCTGTTCATCGCGGTGTGTGTCTGTATGGTGTGTGTCAGGAAGGAGTAGGAGTAAACGGGTACCGCAAGGCTCAGTGCTGGGACCCCAGCTATTTACAATATATATTAATGATCTGGATGAGGGAATTGAAGGCAATATCTCCAAGTTTGCAGATGACACTAAGCTGGGGGGCAGTGTTAGCTGTGAGGAGGATGCTAGGAGACTGCAAGGTGACTTGGATAGGCTGGGGGAGTCGGCAAATGTTTGGCAGATGCAGTATAATGTGGATAAATGTGAGGTTATCCATTTTGGTGGCAAAAACGAGAAAGCAGACTATTATCTAAATGGTGGCCGATTGGGAAAGGGGGAGATGCAGCGAGACCTGGGTGTCATGATACACCAGTCATTGAAGGTAGGCATGCAGGTGCAACAGGCAGTAAAGAAAGAGAATGGTATGTTAGCTTTCATTGCAAAAGGATTTGAGTATAGGAGCAGGGAGGTTCTACTGCAGTTGTACAGGGTCTTGGTGAGACCACACCTGGAGTATTGTGTACAGTTTTGGTCTCCAAATCTGAGGAGGGACATTATTGCCATAGAGGGAGTGCAGAGACGGTTCACCAGACTGATTCCTGGGATGTCAGGACTGTCTTATGAAGAAAGACTGGATAGACTTGGTTTATCCTCTCTAGAATTTAGAAGATTGAGAGGGGATCTTATAGAAACTTACAAAATTGTTAAGGGGTTGGACAGCCTAGATGCAGGAAGATTGTTCCCGATGTTGGGGAAGTCCAGGACAAGGGGTCACAGCTTAAGGATAAGGGGGAAATCCTTTAAAACCGAGATGAGAAGAACTTTTTTCACACAGAGAGTGGTGAATCTCTGGACCTCTCTGCCACAGAGGGTAGTTGAGTACAGTTCATTGGCTATATTTAAGAGGGAGTTAGATGTGGCCCTTGTGGCTAAGGGGATCAGGGGGTATGGAGAGAAGGCAGGTACGGGATACTGAGTTGGATGATCAGCCATGATCATATTGAATGGCGGTGCAGGCTCGAGGGGCCGAATGGCCTACTCCTGCACCTAATTTCTATGTTTCTATGTTTCTATGTATCACATTGGCTTTGCACCATGTGAATTTCATTCAGACAGCGCTCCCCCCGCTTGCCCTGGGTCCTGCCTGCATAACTGGCTGGTGAAGGAAGCAATGTGTGTATGTGGATGATTTTACTTTGGAGTCACGTGAGTGACTACGTGAAGAAGGGCCGTCCGTCTGCGTGCGCGTCATTACGCCTGAAAGCAACGCGCACAACGGACGGGAGCGGCACTGCGACCTCCCAGCCGTTGGGATTTTAAAAAGGCGGCAGGTAAGAAAAGTTGAACCACTTACCCTGCGCTTTCTGTTCGGGCTAAAGAAGTGATTTTTCTTTCAGAGCCCCAAAAATGTCAAAGAGAAGGTCCGCGGTGAAACCGGCTGCCGAAGACAGCAGTATTCCCGGTAGCGGACGACGCTCATTCCCGCCGTCATTGCCACCGGCATTAGAACCGGCAGGAGCAGACTTGGTGCAGGAGGAAAGCACCGTGGTGGTCCCGGCGGGACGTAAAGCCACCAATAAGTCTGCCAGACCCGTAGACTCGGACGAGTCCGGGGAAGAGGGATACCCTCCCTCATGGGGAAGCATCCGAGGACGACTCTCCCACATGGAGCGGCTTGTGGAGAAACTGCTCCACAATGATAAACTCCGGAGAAAGGAGCATTATCAGCACGAGTCCCATTTACAGACCGTGCCAGCAGCCTCATACACTGGGCAGCAATATGTCTTCCCCATGGAAGGGGGAAGTACATACGGGGATTACCCGGACTCAGAGTTTGGAAGCACAGGGAGGGAACACTCCCAGGGGGGGACTGGAGGAAGTACCCCTACAATCAACTAAATATGCGATCTCCACAGCACTGGGAGCATCCTTGGACGAAGACCTAGCAAGTAACATCAACTACTTGGCGTCTCATCAACTGAAGGATCTAGTCATGGAAGAAACCCTAAACAGGTACCCCCCACCATCAAACTGTGCTTCCCTCAAGGTACAAGCGGTGAACCGCATAATTTGGGGACAAATAGGTCCCATAATCAGGAACCAGGAACTGAAGTTCCAAAAAGTGTTAAACCTGCTGGGGTCAGGAGGTGTGGAATCACTTTGTTTGCAGGAGGTGTGGAAGGAGGTATTCTCACTGAGTGGGAGCAGGATACCATGGCACTGCTATGTAATGCCCATTTCGAAATAAACTGCATACGGAAAGAGGCAATAAAACCGGCTATAAATTCGAAGTTCGCAGCACTTTGCAAAGCTAGCGACATCCAGCCCGCAAACTACCTGTTTGGAGAAGACCTGTCTAGACAGGTACGGGACCTGGATGATGAGGCAAAAACCATGCGCCTCATAACAAGAGGTCAGCCCACACCCAGGGTCCCATCCACGAGATTCCACCCCTACAGATCTCGGCGTTTTACACCTAGAGAGCCAGGCACCGAAGGAAGATTCACCCCTGAGTCAAGGTCTTTTTTAGGGGCAGGCCCCAGCAGGCCGACAGCGAGGATGAGGAGAGAGCAACCACCAGCTCTGCTCCCCAAACCTCGTGGACGAAAGCCAGCGCCACGACGCCAGTAACAACAGAGGTAAGTCAAACCAGTTCCTCAGGGAACATACCAAACGAACCTCACTTACAGGTGGGGGGGAGGTTGAAATACTTCTTAAAAGAATGGTGTTGGGTTACTAAGGATCCATTCATACTGCACAGTATAGAAGGATTCAAAATTGAGTTCAATTCAAATTTATCACCACCACCAACACATTCTAATACTCACACATATGTCTTTTCCTAAAAAGAGACAATGAATATACAAAAGAAATTGAAACGCTATCTGACAATAATGTCATTGAGAGGTCATACACAGAACCTCACCAATTTATATCCAATATTTTTCCAAAAGAGAAAAAAGATGGAGGGATCCGTATTAACCGTATAACCATATAACAATTACAGCACGGAAACAGGCCATTTCGGCCCTACAAGTCCGTGCCGAACTAATTTTTTTTCCCCTTAGTCCCACCTGCGTGCACTCATACCATAACCCTCCATTCCCTTCTCATCCATATGCCTATCCAATTTATTTTTAAATGATACCAACGAACCTGCCTCCACCACTTCCACTGGAATCTCATTCCACACCACTACCACTCTCTGAGTAAAGAAGTTTCCCCTCATATTACCCCTAAACTTCTGTCCCTTAATTCTGAAGTCATGTCCTCTTGTTTGAATCTTCCCTATTCTCAAAGGGAAAAGCTTGTCTACATCAACTCTGTCTATCCCTCTCATCATTTTAATGGCCTCTATCAAGTCCCCCCTTAACCTTCTGCGCTCCAGAGAATAAAGACCTAACTTATTCAACCTTTCTCTGTAACTTAGTTGTTGAAACCCAGGCAACATTCTAGTAAATCTCCTCTGTACTCTCTCTATTTTGTTGACATCTTTCCTATAATTGGGCGACCAAAATTGTACACAATGCTCCAGATTTGGTCCCACCAATGCCTTGTACAATTTTAACATTACATCCCAGCTTCTATACTCAATGCTCTGATTTATAAAGGCTAGCATACCAAAAGCTTTCTTTACCACCCTATCTATATGAGATTCCACCTTCAAGGAACTATGCACGGTTATACCCAGATCCCTCTGTTCAACTGTATTCTTCAATTCCCTACCATTTACCATGTACGTCCTATTTGGATTTGTCCTGCCAAGGTGTAGCACCTCACATTTATCAGCATTAAACTCCATCTGCCATCTTTCAGCCCATTTTTCCAAATGGCCTAAATCACTCTGTAGACTTTGGAAATCCTCTTCATTATCCACAACACCCCCTATCTTGGTATCATCTGCATACTTACTAATCCAATTTACCACACCTTCATCCAGATCATTGATGTAAATAAAAAACAACAAAGGACCCACACAGATCCCTGAGGCACCCCACTAGTCACCTGCCTCCAACCCGATAAACAGCCATCCACCATTACCCTCTGGCTTCTCCCATTCAGCCACTGTTGAATCCATCTTGCTATTCCTGCATTTATACCCAACAGTTGAACCTTCTTAACCAACCTTCCATGAGGAACCTTGTCAAAGGCCTTACTAAAGTCCATATAGACAACATCCACTGCCTTACCCTCGTCAATTTCCCTAGTAACCTCTTCAAAAAATTCAAGAAGATTAGTCAAACATGACCTTCCAGGCACAAATCCATGTTGACTGTTCCTAATCAGACCCTGTTTATCTAGATGCTTATATATATTATCTCTAAGTATCTTTTCCATTAATTTGCCCACCACTGAAGTCAAACTAACAGGTCTATAATTGCTAGGTTTACTCTTAGAACCCTTTTTAAACAATGGAACAACATGCGCAGTATGCCAATCCTCGGGGACTATTCCCATTTCTAATGACATTTGAAATATTTCTGTCATAGCCCCGGCTATTTCTACACTAACTTCCCTCAATGTCCTAGGGAATATCCTGTCAGGACCTGGAGACTTATCCACTTTTATATTTTTCAAAAGTGTCAGTACTTCTTTTACTTTGAACCTCATAGTATCCATAGCTACTCTACTAGTTTCCCTTACCTCACATAATTCAATATCCTTCTCCTTGGTGAATACCGAAGAAAAAAAAATATTCAATATCTCCCCCATCTCTTTTGGCTCTGCAGATAACTGTCCACTCTGTCTCTCCAATGGACCAATTTTATCCCTCATTTTGTTTTATCCCTCATTTTTATTTTGGATCTTGTGGAGCTAAATACATATGTGCAATACAAACACTTTAAAATGGGCAATTTTGGAACAGCAACTCAGTTGGTTTCCAAAAATGGCTATATGGCATGCATCGACCTAAAAGATGCATGCTATTCGGTGTCTATTCACAAAGAGTATAGGAGATATTTCAAGTTTACCTGGATGGGTCAATAATGGCAATACAAGGTTCTGCCAAATGGATTGACATCAGCCCCTAGACTGTTCACCAAATTACTTAAACCAATTCTGGGGCTGCTAAGATCTCAAAATCACATAGACATGGCATATTTGGATGACATTTTCATCTTTGGAGTTACCAAAGAATTGGTGGAAGCAACAGTCAAGGCAACCAAACCCTGTTTGAAAAACCTGGGTTCCTAATCCATCCAGTAAAATCAAAATTAACTCCTACCAAGGTAATTGATTATCTAGGATTTACTATCAACACAGTAACCATGTTGGTGACTTTGCCAAAAGGCAAACAAAAGACTTGAGGAAAGCCTGCAATGATCTGATAGAAAAACACAAACCAACTATCAGACAAACAGCAAGTGCTATTGGCAAATTGGTAGCTGCCTTTTCTGCAGTAGGCTACGGACCTTTGCATTACCAGCATTTACAGCGGGCAAAGGAACGAGCATTGAAATTGCATGCAGGTCAGTTTGGCAAATCAATGCGGTTACCAGCTGAAGCCATTATTGAACTACAATGGTGGATGGCAAACATAAGACTCAGCTCAAGGGAAATCTCAATTGAGAGCCCATCAGTGTTTCTCCAAACCGCCGCAAGCGGGTTAGGATGGGGAGCCACTAACACAGCCAGGAGCTGTGGAGGCAGATGGAATGAGCAAGAGTCAACTATACTCCAACAATATGGAATCAATTACCTAGAATTGTTGGGGGCACAATATGGACTCAAGTCTCTCTGCAACAACATGCAACATGTGCATGTTCAAATTCAGATTGATAACACTACTGCGGTAGCATATATCAATCACATGGGTGGTGTAAAATCTGTATCCTGTGACAGATTATCTAACCTCATTTGGCACTGGTGCATCGAGAGGGATATTTGGGTCACGGCAGTATATCTACCAGGAAGATATAACACGGCATCTAGATTAAACCATCAATTACCCAGATGTGTGTCCTGGGAGCCAGACCCAGGAGCAGAGTCAGTGGATGCCTTTTCTCTAAACTGGGGAGGAATGTATATTTATGCATTCCCATCATTCTGCCTCATAAACCGATGCTTGACCAAATCAAGCAAGACAAAGCCACAGGCATTTTAGTAGTACCAGATTGGCCTACACAAGCCTGGTTCCCAAAAATACTGGGGATCATAGTCCAGCCATTAATGGTTGTACCTAAGAGGAGAGATCTCCTAGTAAACCCAGTTTCAGGGAGCAGCCATCCACTTTCTGACCGGATTGATTTGTTGGTTTGCAGATTCTGAGGAGGCCATTTCAAGACATTGGATTATCCGAACGAACTGTGGATGTCATCACAAAGGCATGGAGGGAGAGTAACAAAAAACAGTACGCCACTCATATTAAGAAGTGGGGAGCTTTCTGCCATGCAAACGATATAGCATACAACACAGTTCGGATAACGGATGTCTTGGAGTTCCTATCAGCCCTGTACTATGACTATAAATTAAGTTATAGCACAATCAACAGTACCAGATGTGCACTGTCCTCCTATTTGACACTGGAGGCAGGGCACGGGCCGATAGGAACGCACCCCTTCGTAATAAAATTCATGAAGGGAATTTACAATTCGATACCCCCAAGGCCTAGGTACACGGACACATGGGATGTGAGCATGGTACTGACCTTACTTCGTCAGTGGGGACAGCCAACGGCCTTATCTTTGTCTAAACTAACATTGAAAGTGGTAATGCTGATGGCGCTAATAACAGCCCAAAGAGTCCAGACACTACAAAAACTACGACTGGACTACATGACCAGCAATACGAATAACATAACATTCGTTGTTAAGGTCCTGATCAAACAGAGCAGGCCAGGAATGCCAGGGATGATGATCCAGTTCCTGGCATATCCAGAGGACCTACGATTGTGTGTGGTAACACATTTACACCACTACCTGAGAGTCACAGAAAACCTCAGAGGCTCAGAATCTCATCAGCCACAAGAAACCACACCGAAATGTGTTGACACAAACTATCTCCAGATGGTTAAAGGAGGTAATGGTGGTAGCTGGAATAAATACTCATATCTTTAAATCTCACTCCACCAGGGCTGCATCTACGTCGGCAGCAAGAACGATGGACGTGCCCCTTGATGACATCCTAGCAGCTGCAGGATGGGTGAATGAAAGAACGTTCCAGCGGTTTTATAATAAACCCATAATCGGACCAGGGGTATTTGCTCGTGCCATCTTAAGTTCTGTTACCTAGCTTGTCCACAGGTTTGGAGGGGAAGCAAATAAAACATTTATTTTTTCCTTTATTTTAAAGCATCAGTGTCGTTACTAACTACGTTATGTCTGAATGCTTTAACAATAATCTCATCCATGGTCAATCCATTCAGTGTGTGACGCCTGGATTCGTAGCCGGCGTAAAATCACAGAGCTTTGAAATCTTCACGTAGTCACTCACGTGACTCCGAAATTAAATAGTAATATTAAACGAGAACTTACCAGTTTGAAGTTTGATCTTGATTTTATGAGGAGTTACGATGAGCGATTACGTGCCCACCACTCCCAACCTCATATTATCAAGGTCACATGGAAGTTCTGTTTTTTTTCACAATCTTACTATTCTCAGGTCTTCTTAGTTATCTGTGATTTAACACCGCTGCTTTGAAGATTGACGCGCACGCAGACGGACGGCCCTTCTTCACGTAATCGCTCATCGTAACTCCTCATAAAATCAAGATCAAACTTCAAACTGGTAAGTTCTCGTTTAATCTTACTATTCTTCAGTAAGTGTCTCCTTTGTTGTTTCTGTAAACCCAATTCTCCCCTCTCTTTTAAAGGACTTACCGTATACGGTGCTAGCGGTCTTTAACCTTCCTGTTCATCGCGGTGTGTGTCTGTATCACCTTTGCTTTGCACCATGTGAATTTCAGACAACGCACCCCTGCTTTCCCTGGCCCCTGCCTTTGCGATGTGTTTGTGTTTGTGTGTGTTGTCTCTGACGTTCGTCGTTCCAGTTCGCGGTTTTTCAGGCGAGTGCCGCGAGCTTGAAGGTCGCAGGCTGTCCGCTGAAAGGTCGCCAAAGTGGGACAGGCCCTTTAGCCAATTCCGAATCCCCCCCTGCTTACCTAGATTGTCTTCTCTGACATTTTCCCAGAGCCGCACTCCCATTGTTGTTGTCGCGGCGCGCTCTTGTGATCTCTGCCGGCCACGCTGGATCGGTGAGTAAAGTGTCTAAAAAGCCTTGTGTTACGCTAAAGTTTAAGAGAGTTTTACGGTCGTACATTGTTAGTGCCGATGTGTTAGTAGTAAGAAAGTTAGAAAAATGCACAATCCCCGCGGAGCTAACACGACAGCGACTGGACCCAGCCGCGCCATCTTTATCCAAAGGATCCAAGGTGGCAAAAATGTCAGTGGATTATATGTTGTATGCGAAGGCTGATAGGGTGGAAGATGAGGACAAGGGGGATTCTGTCCTTGTTACAAGTGGGGGGATGGGGAGCAAGAGCTGAGCTGCGGATATAGAGGAGACCCTGGTGAGAGCCTCATCTATAATAGAAGAGGTGGTAGCTGGTGATTTCTTGCAAGCCCTTCCAAACTGAAGAAAAGTCATTAGCTGAGAACTTGCCCCTCAACGTCTCAGAGTACCTTTCCTTGACAGCTCTGATTGTTCTTCTCAGCTTGTACTTGGCCTGCCTCTAGAGGTCTGCATCCCCGATCCTGTAGGCCTCATCTTTAGACTGGCGGAGCTGTCTGAGTTCTGCTGTAAACCAGGGCTTGGCGTTGGTGAACCTGATCCAGGTCCTAGTGGGAATGCAACTGTCCTCGCAAAAGCTGACATATGATGATGTCACAGTGTCTGTATATTCATCGAGGATTGTGGTTACTTCCCTGAACACATGGGGGGGGCGGGGGTGGGGAGAAGTGAAGTGGGGGGAGAGAAGTGGGAAGGAGAAGTGGGGGGGGGGGGAGATTTGGGGGAGAAGTGGGGGGGGGGGGGGGGAGGGAGAGAGAGAAGGGTTTTTAAGATGCCAGACGACTTTTTAATAAGCCAGGGATACACAGCTGTGATGTTTAGTGGGCATTTAACATTAACGGTTGGTTTTCCTTGGTTCTGAAAACTGAAAATGCCAGGTCAGCAAAGGAGATTAACTAAAACTACCTCGACTACCTACAACGACTTTTTTTTTTTTTTAATTCAATTTAATTGTCATTTGGACCCCTTGAGGTCCAAACGAAATGCCGTTTCTGCAGCCATACATTACAAACAAATAGACCCAAGACACAACATAATTTACATTTTACATAAACATCCATCACATCGCTGTGATGGAAGGCCAAAAAAACGTATCTCTCCACTGCACTCCCCCCCCCCCCCCCATGTCAGAGTCAAAGTCAAAGCCCCCGGCTGGCGATGGCGATGGTCCCGCGGCCATTAAAGCCACGCCGGGTGATGCAAGGTCGCACACCGGGTCTTGGTGTTAGAGCCCCCGGCGTGCGCTCGCAGAGTCCCGCGGCCATTCCAAGCCGCGCGGGGCGGTGCTGTAAGGCCCCGCTCCAGGAGCTCTTCAACCCCGCAACTCGGGCGGGAGAAGTCGCCGTTGCAGGAGCCCTGAAAAGCGGTCTCCCTCCAGGGACCCGCGGGCTCCCGGTGCCGCCGTCCGCCAGACCCGCAGTTGCAGCCTCCGAATCTCCGGAGGTCGGGCCGCAGCAGCAGCAGCGCTCCACCACCGCTCCACCCGCTCTGGACTCGGCCAGCTCCGCGACGGTGAGGTGAGTCGGCACCAGAGTCCCCGGTCTTCTCCTGTTGGAGGCCGCTCCACATTGCAGCCCCAACCGTGCAGGGAGAGATTTAAAAGTTACCCCCCCCCCCCACACACACACACACACACACACACACACACACACACACACACACACACACACACACACACACACACACACACACACACACACACACACACACACACACACACACACACACACACACACACACACACACACACACACACACACACACACACACACACACACACACCAACAAAAAATGACAAAAACTACATAAAAACATAGACAAAAATAATAAAAACGCAGACGGGCTGCAGAGGCCGCTGCAGAGGTCGCGCCGCCTACCGGACATGGCGGCACCACTGCCACTGCACCTACGACTACAAAAGTATCGATTTTCTCCATAGCGACCAATTTTTCAACATGGGACAGGGACAAAGTGGGACAGGCCCTTAAGAGCTCAAGTCTTCATCCACCTCTGCCCAGCATTCTTCTGGCTAATGTCCAGTTGTAGAACCAGTTGGATGACTTCAGGGCGAGGATTAGATTCCAGCGGGACACAAGAGACTGCAACATCTTCTGGCTGACCGAGACATGGCTGGTGCCGGATCAAGTAATCTGCCCAACCGAGTCCTTCCCTGTTTTCCGTGCGGACAGAACGCAAGAATCCGGGAAATCAAAGGGTGGAGGAGTTTGCTCCATGACCAACCACAACTGGTGCAAACCTGGGAATATTAATACGCTTTCTCGTTCCTGCTTGCGAGACCTGGAGCATCTGACAATCTCATGCCGTCCATTCTACCTTCCCCGGGAGTTCAGCTCGGTGATCATCGCAGCCGTCTACAAAGCACCGCATGCGGACACTGACGTGGCACTATCGGTACCAAACGATGTGATATGTCGGCATTAGAACAAGAACCCTGATGCGGCTATGGTGGTGGCTGGGGCTTTTAAAAAGGCAAATCTCAAAAAGGTTATGCCTTACTTCTGCCAACCCATCGTGTGTGTCACCAGGGGGGAAAATAACTTTGGACCACTGCTACACGCCATTCAGGAAAGGCTACAAGGCCGTTTCTCTCCCTCCTTTTGGAAAATCTGACCACGCTGCCATTTTCCTGCTGTAGAGTATAAACAACGGATAGTACGGGAAGCGGCAGTGACGAGGGACGTAAAGCGGTTGTCTGGCCATTCAGAGGCCATGCTGCAAGAAGCACTGAGTGATGTCGACTGGAATATGTTCCAATCAAGTTCCAGAACGTCAGTGAGTTCGTCGATAACAGCCGATAACATTGTCCCCACGGTAAGGGTTAGCATCTTTCCGAATCAAAAACCCTGGGTGGACAGGTCCATTCGTGTTGCCTTGAATGCTCGCACCGCTGCTTACAACTCCGGCCTGGCATCCGGCAATATGGACGTCTACAGGGGAGAGTCCAACAGACTTCGAAAGGCGGTGAAGGACGCAAAAAGGAGGTACAGGGACAAGATGGAGTTGCAGATGGAGCAGCGGGACACCAGATGCCTTTGGCAGGGGCTACGGACTATAAAGGGCCTGTCCCACGAGCAAGCACCTAACGTGGTCACTTGAGCCGTACGGCCTCACGGGGCCGGTCCCACTTCGATCGGCGGAGCCGTATGGAGTTGTGCGGAGCTTGTCCCGAAATCGCGGGCGGCTCCGAAAAACTGACCGTGTTCAAAATTTCAATGCGGCAACGGCCTGCCGGCCCACAGCCGCCTCAATGCCGTACGTCACGTGCGAACTTCCCGCGGATTTCACTCGAAATTCATGTCACTCACTCGACCTCCGCGCGGCACCCGCTTCTGGTTTGGTCGCGCTTGCCGCATGCAGGCACATGCTGGTGGGACCGGCCCTTTAGGTTGTGCTTGCCGCATGGAGTCGCATGCTCTTGGGACAGGCCCTTAACTAACTACCAGTGCAGCCCCCCCTCAACCGGGAGTGCCCGCAACTCCTTAGCTGCTGACCTGAACTCTTTTTACGCGCGGTTCAAGACGAGCAACATCACCCCTAGTTCTCCGGCTATCAACAACACCGCCAGCGCGCTGGCTAGCAAGGCTGGAGGTAGGTACACCGCTGGGGATGTGCACACATTCTCGGTGTCCGAGCACGACGCGAGGCATGTGAACACGAGGAAAGCTGTAAGCCCAGATGGTATATCTGGGCGAGTACTAAAGTCTTGTGCTAATCAGCTAGCTCCAGTGCTCACCACAATATTCAACTTCTCCCTGGCCAAGTCCATGGTCCCTGCCTGCTTCAAATGATCCACCATTGTACCTGTACCTAAAAATGCCTCCCCAGCCTGTTTAAATGACTACCGTCTGGTGGCCCTCACCTCGGTGGTCATGAAATGCTTCGAGAGGCTGATCAAGGGCTACATCTGCGCCTTCCTCCCTCGCACAATGGACCCGCTGCAGTTCGCATACCGTCCAAACAGATCCACGGATAATGCAGTCTCCCAGGTTCTGCACACCACTCTCTCTCACATTGACAGCCAGAAGGGGGGCAACGTGAGAATGCTGTTCATTGATCTCAGTTCAGCTTTCAACACCATAGTCTCCACCAGACCTGCTGATAAGCTGCTGGAACTGGGGCTGAACACTCCCCTGTGTGCCTGGGTCCTGGACTTTCTCACCACCAGGCCCCAGGTGGTCAAGATGGGGAGACATACATCCAACACCCTGACCCTGAACACAAGATCCCCCCAGGGTTGTGTCCTCAGCCCCCTACTGTACTCCCTGTACACACATGACTGTGTGGCCAGGTTCAGCTCCAAGTCCAACATCAAGTTTGCTGATGACACTGTGGTGGTGGGCCTGATCTCCGATAACGATGAGAAGGCCTAGCTGGAGGAGGTGGTTGATCTGGCACTCTGGACATCAGCTTCCTCTTGAATGTCACAAAAACTAAAGAGCTGATTGTGGACTTTAGAAGGGCTCAACAACCGAGGACGTACATGCCACTGGGGATAAATGGGACTACTGTAGATAGGGTGAGCAGCTTTAAATACCTGGGAGTCCACATTACAGAGAATCTGACATGGACATCACACACTGCCGCATTGGTGAGAAAGGCAAGGCAGCGCCTTTACAATCTCAGGCAGCTGAGAAAATTCAGAGTCCCTCTGAGGATCCTTCAGTGCTTCTACTCTGGGGCTGTAGAAAGTATCTTGTCCGGCAACATCTCGATCTGGTTTGGGAACAGCTCTGCCCAGGACAAGAAGGCTCTGCAAAGAGTTGTGCATTCGGCCGAATGCACTATGGGAACTACGCTCACCCCCCTGCAGGAACTATACACCAGGAGGTGCAGATCCAGAGCCAGCAACATTATGGGGGACCCCTTCCACCCCAGCAACGGACTGTTCCAGCTGCTACGGTCAGGCAAACGCCTCCGCTGTCACGTTGCGAAAACAAAGAGGATGAGACGGAGTTTCTTCCCACAGGCCGTCAGGACTGTAAACTCTTATCTCACCAGGGAATGATTTACTGTTGCGTTGTGTCTTTTTATTTTTCTGAAATGTAAATATTGGTTCTGTTCTGTTCTGTTCCGTTCTGTTCTGTTGTTTTGCACAATCCGCACCGCAGGCATTGCCACTTTAATTTCACTGCACATCTTGTATGTGTATGCGACAAATAAAGTTGACTTGACTTGACCTCCAACGGGATCCCACCACTGGCCACATCTTCCCACCTCCTTCCCTGTCAGCTTTCCACAGAGACCGTTCCCTCTGTAACTCCCTGGTCAATTTATCCTTTCCCACCCAAACCACTCCAACCCCAGGTACTTTCCCTTGCAACCGCAGTAAATGCTACACTTGTCGCTTTTCCTCCCCCCTCGACTCCATCCAAGGACCCAAGCAGTCTTTCCAGGTGAGGCAGAGGTTCACTTGCACCTTCTCCAACCTCATCTACTGCATCCGCTGTTCCAGGTGTCAACTTCTCTACATCGGCGAGACCAAGCGCAGGCTCGGCGATCGCTTCACCCAACACCTCCGCTCAGTTCGCACTAAACAACCTGATCTCCTGGAGGCTCAGCACTTCAACTCCCCCTCCCATTCCAAATCTGGACCTTTCTGTCCCGGGCCTCCTCCATGGTCAGAGTGAGGCCCAGCGCAAATTGGAGGAGCAGCACCTCATATTTCGCTTGGGCAGTTTACACCCCAGCGGTATGAACATTGACTTCTCTAATTTCAGATAGTCCGTGCTTTCTCCCTCCTTCCTCTCCCCCGCTGTCCCACTAGACTGCTGTCTCCACCTCTACCTTTCTTTTTCCCGCCCCCCCCGACATCAGTCTGAAGAAGGGTCTCGACCCGAAACGTCGCCTTTGCCTTCTCTCCATAGATGCTGCCTCACCCGCTGAGTTCCTCCAGCATTTTTGTCTATCTTCGATTTTTCCAGCATCTGCAGTTCTTTCTTAAATAAAGTTACAAGAGGAAAACCCCCCTCTCCTTGGACAATCGTCTGCTGACCAACAACCTGAACCAGTTCTACTGCGGGTTCGATAAACAGAAACATAACCTTGGTACTGCCTCCCCCCCTCCCCAATTTTCACTTCACACCTACTCACATCCTGACTCCAGTCTGCAAAGACTGGACCCTTCCCTACCCACCTCTCTCCAATCACCACCTCACACCCACTTACAGCCCGACTCTAGTCTGCAAATACTGGGCAGGCATCCACTACCCACCCCCTCCTTGCTGCCCAACATCAGTCTGGCCACTTCTCCATCACCAACAATAGAAATTGAGGCGGTGGAGAGGCTTTTCAGAAGACAGATAAACCGGAAATCTCCAGGACCGGATAATGTTTCCCCCTCTACTCTCAAGCTCTGTGCCTAACAACTGGCACCGGTCTACACAGACAGTTTCAACAAGTCCCTGCAAACCTGTACTGTCCCTGCCTGCTTCAAAGTCTCCACTATTGTCCCTGTACCCAAAGGGGCAAGGATTACTGGTCTTAATGACTACAGGCCTGTCGCACTTCTCTCTGTAGTCATGAAGACCCTTGAAAGACTTGTGTTGGCCCATGTGAAAAATATCACAAACCCCCTGCTGGACCCTTTGTAGTTTGCATACCGGGCCAATAGATCAGTGGATGATGCAGTCAACCTGGGCCTGCACTTCATCTTCCAGCACCTAGACTGCCAGGGGACCTATGCAAGGATTTTGTTTGTGGATTTTAGCTCTTCATTCAACACCATTGTGCCAGAGCAACTACACTCCAATCTCTCCGAGTTGGCTGTGCCTGAACCCCACTGTCAGTGGATCACCAACTTCCTGACAGATGGGAATCAGCATGTGAGGCTGGGAAAGCACATCTCGGACCCGCAGACCCTCCGCATAGGAGCACGGCAAGGCTGTGTACTCTACTCTCTCCTCTCCTTTACTCTCTCGACGCCAACGACTGCACCTCCACAGACTCCTCTGTCAAGCTTCTCAAGTTTGAGGATGAACAAGTTTGATAACAACCCTGATTGGATTGATCCAGGATGAGGAGGAATCTGCCTACAGACAGGAAGTGATGCAGCTGGCATCCTGGTGCCTTCGTAACAACCTGGAGCTCAATGCACTTAAGACAGTGGAATTGATTGTAGACTTTAGGAGAGCTCCCTCTCCCCTTTCCCCACTCCCCATCAACAACACCACAGTCACATCTGTGGAGTCTTTTAAGTTCCTTGGACCCATCATCTCCAAGGACCTTAAATGGGGGGCTACCATCGATTCCACAGTCAAAAAGGCCCAACATAGGATGTACTTCCTATGGTAGTTGAGGAAACACAATCTTCTACAGGCAATGATGGTCCAATTCTATACAGCCATCGTAGAGTCTGTCCTCACCTTCTCCATCAGTCTGGTTTGGCTCAGACACCAAGCAAGACATCAGGAGGCTGCAGCGAATCGTCCGATCAGCTGAGAAGGTTATTCAATCAGCTGAAATGACGTGTACACTGCAAGGGCCTGGAAGCGAGCGGGTAAGATCATCTCTGACCCCTCTCACCCTGGCAACAAACTCTTTGAAGCACTTCCCTCTGGAAGGTGATTCCGGATTGTCAAAGCTGCCACAGCCAGACATAAAAACAGTTTTTTCCCCCCACAAGCAGTAGCTCTACTCAATAACCAAAAATCTGTAGCCTCCTTTTGCTCTGATATTTTAGTTCATTCACATGTTTAAACTATAACGTTTTATTCTTAATGTTTTAATGTTTTATGTTTTTATTCTTAATTGTACTGTATGTTATGTTATTAGGTGCGAGCGGAGCACCAAGGCAAATTCTTTGTATGTGTACATACTTGGCCAATAAACTTATTCATTCATTCATTCATTCACATTTTGACACATGCCTAAATGCAGTTAGTAGCAGCAGAAGTGGACCATTCAACCCCTCATGTCTGCTGTGCATTCAGTACGATAATAGCTAAATCAAGACCACTTTACTGCACGAATGTCATATTACTTAATTTCCTTAATATCAGGGAATGAATCTCCATAGAAAACTTTACTAGAGACTTACAAAGACTTGCTATCCTCTGGGTGAAGAAAATTGATCTCATCTCTCATGACCGATCCCTTATTTTTAAATTGTGTTCCCTGTTTCCATTCAGGGGCAAGAGTACTTTAATGTGGTTTTGCTTAGAGATACAGTGCGGAAACAGGCTTTTTGGCCCACCGAGTCCGCGCCAACCAGCGATCTCCGCACATTAACACTTTCCTACACACACTGGGAACAGTTTACACTTTAACCAAGCCATTTAACCTACAAACCTGTACGTCATTGGAGTGTGGATGGAAACCGAAGATCTTGGAGAAAACCCACGCAGTCACGGGGAGAACGTACGAACTCCGTACAGACAGCACCAATAGTCAGGATTGAGCCTGGGTCTCTGGTGCTACAAGCTCTGTAAGGCAGCAACTCTACTGCTGCACCACAGTGGAGTACTCTTGCATGTTCCCTGATAAGTCCTGAATATGTTTCAATCAGATAACTTTTCATTCTTTCATTCTTCTACACTGGGCCAGATGAACCTCTCCCACGATCACAGGACAAAAGCTACCATCACAGGAATCAATATGATGAAGTTTATATCAGAAATATTTTGTTTATTTGCTAGAAGTGAGGGGGGAAAGGTAAAGGGAGGAAATATTTAGGTAGAATAGATTTAGAGGGGTATGGGCCAAACGCAGGCAGGTGGGGCTAATGTAGGTGAGGCATGTTCATTGGCATGGGCAAGTTGGGCCAAAGGGTTTGTTTCCACGCTGTATGACCCTATGACTCCAGAAGACCAGAGAATATTCATAATCCAGTTTTATGAAGGATCTATATAATTGAAACAAAATGCCCTTACTCTTGCCATAGAGTAATTGAGTCATTCGGCACATAGAAACATAGAAAATAGGTGCAGGAGTAGGCCATTCGGCCCTTCGAGTGTGCACCGCCATTCAATATGATCATGGCTGATCATCCAACTCAGTGTCCTGTACCTGCCTTCTCTCCATACCCTCTGATCCCTTTAGCCACAAGGGCCACACCTAACTCCCTCTTAAATATAGCCAATGAACTGGCCTCAATACCTTCTATGGCAGAGAATTCCACAGATTCACCACTCTCTGTTTGAAAAATGTTTTTCTCATCTCGGTCCTAAAAGACTTCCCCCTTATCCTTAAACTGTGACCCCTTGTTCTGGACTTCCCAAACATCGGAAACAATCTTCCTGCATCTAGCCTGTCCAACCCCATAAGCATTTTGTAAGTTTCTATAAGATCTCCCCTCAATCTTCTAAATTCTAGCGAGTACAAGCCGAGTCTATCCAGTCTTTCTTCATATGAAAATCCTGCCATCCCAGGAATCAGTCTGGTGAACCTTATCTCTGCTCCCTCCATGGCAAGAATGTCTTTCCTCAGATTAGGAGACCAAAACTGTACACAATAGGTGTGGTCTCACCAAGGCCCTGGACAATGGCAGTAAAACTCCCTGCTCCTATACTCAAATCCTTTTGCTATGAATGCTAACATACCATTCGCTTTCTTCACTGCCTGCTGCACCTGCATGCCTACTTTCAATGACTGGAGTACCATGACACCCAGGTCTCGTTGCATCTCCACTTTTCCTAATCGGCCACCAGCACGGAAATCGACCAATCAGCATGGAAATAGGACCTTCGGTTCAGCTTGCCCCATCTATGCTAGCCCCACCTGCCCGCAGTTAGCCCACATCCCTCTCAATCCTTCCCATCCACAAACCTGCAAATTCTTGTGCTCACAAGTTTAGCAACAAAGGCTAACCTGCAAATCACATCACCAACAGGGTCTAGACCCAAACTGTGTAAGAATGAACTGCAGATGCTGGTTGAAACCAAAGATAGACACAAAAAGCTGGAGTAACGCAGCGGGCCAAAAAATTGTTGTTTGTCTATTACCCTCCACGGATGCTGGCTGACCTACTGAATTCCTCTAGCAATTTGATTTTTTTTTTAACTAATTGCTTGCTGTGCCTGCATGTTAACTTTCAGTTATTTGAGTAACAATCTTGTATTCCATGGTCTCTCTGGGAAAGGCAACTATTGCATGCTAGAGCAAAAAAGCAACACGCTGGAAGAATTCAACAAGTCAGGCAGCATCTGTGGAGGAAAATGGACAGATGATATTTCAGGTTGGGGCCATTCTTCAGACTTTCATGATAGGGTTCTTCATTATGATGGAACGTGAAGTAGGAGAATTGGAGAGAAGCCCCTTGAATCTGAACAAGGGAAATTGTAAGGCATGAAGGAGATGAGGAAGCATGGCAGATGCAGTATAATATAGATAAATGTGAGGTTATCCACTTTGGTGACAAAAACAAGGGGGCAAAAACAAGGATCAAAGAAGAGGAAGTACTGCCACTTATGAAAAATATAAAAGTGGATAAGTCTCCAGGTCCTGACAGGATATTCCCTAGGACATTGAGGGAAGTTAGTGTAGAAATAGCAGGGGCTATGACAGAAATATTTCAAATGTCATTAGAAACGGGAATGGTGCCGAGGATTGGCGCATGTTGTTCCATTGTTTAAAAAGGGTTCCAAGAGTAAACCTGGCAATTATAGACCTGTTAGTTTGACTTCAGTGGTGGGCAAATCAATGTAAAGGATACTTAGAGATAATATATATATCAGCAACTGGATAAACAGGGTCTGATTAGGAACAGTCAACATGGATTTGTGCCTGGAAGGTCATGTTTGACTAATCTTCTTGAATTTTTTGAAGAGGTTACTCGGGAAATTGACGAGGGTAAAGCGGTGGATGTTGTGTATATGGACCAGTAAGGCCTTTGACAAGGTTCCACACGGAAGGTTGGTTAAGAAGGTTCAATTGTTGGGTATTAATAGTGGAGTAGCAAGATGGATTCAACAGTGGCTGAATGGGAGATGCCAGAGAGTAATGGTGGATGGTTGTTTTTCAGGTTGGAGGCCGGTGATTAGTGGGGTGCCTCAGGGATCTGTGTTGGGTCCACTCTTCTTTGTCATATACATCAATGATCTGGATGATGGTGTGGTAAATTGGATTAGTAAGTATGCAGATGATATTAAGATAGGTGGTGTTGTGGATAATTAAGTGGATTTCCAAAGTCTACAGAGAGATTTAGGCCATTTAGGAGTTTAATGCTGATAAGTGTGAGGTGCTACATCTTGGCAGGACAAATCAAAATAGAACGTACATGGTAAATGGTAGCGAATTGAGGAATGCAGTTGAACAGAGGGATCGAGGAATAACTGTGCATAGTTCCGTGAAAGTGGAATCTCATATAGATAGGGTGGTAAAGAAAGCTTTTGGTGTGCTGGCCTTTATAAATCAGAGCATTGAGTATATAGAAGCTAGGATGCAATGTTAAAATTGTACAAGGCATTGGTGAGGCCAATTCTGGAGTATGGTGTACAATTTTGGTCGTCAAATTATAGGAAAGATGTCAACAAAATAGAGAGAGTACAGTGGAGATATACTAGAATGTTGCCTGGGTTTCAGCACCTAAGTTACAGAGAAAGGTTGAACAAGTTAGGTCTTTATTCTTTGGAGCGCAGAAGGTTAAGGGGGGGACTTGATAGAGGTCTTTAAAATGATGAGAAGGATAGACAAAGTTGACGTGGATAAGCTTTTTCCATTGAGAGTAGGGTCGATTCAAACAAGAGGACATGATGAGAATTAAGGGACAGACGTTTAGGGGTAACATGAGGGGGGGGGGACTTCTTTACTCAGAGAGTGGTGGCTATGTGGAATGAGCTTCCAGTGGAAGTGGTGGAGGCAGGTTCAATTTTATCATTTAAAAATAAATTGGATAGGTAGATGGACGGGAAAGGAATGGAGGGTTATGGTCTGAGTGCAGATAGATGGGAATAGGTGAGAGTAAGTGTTCGGCACGGACTAGAAGGGCCGAGATGGCTTGTTTCCGTGTTGTAATTGTTATATGGTTATCTCACAGAAACCTATAGAAAAGGGCTATCATTTGTCAGAACTGGAGATTTTGGTTGACGATTGTCATAGAGACATGGAGACAAGAGACACGAGACATTTATTGTCACATGCAGCAATTGGTACAGTGAAATTTGGGGTCTCCATACAGCCATACGAATAAAAAGAGAGGAACAGAACATGATGGGAATGGGAATCAAGCACCAGAGGACATAGGTTTAAGGTGAGAGGGGAAAGATTTAAGGAGCAAATCCTTCACACAAAGGATGGTTGGTACATGGAATGAGCTGCCAGAGGAGGTAGTTGAAGCAGGTACTATCATAACATATAAAATATATTAGAACAGATACATGGATCAGAAAGGTTTAGAAGGATATGGGCCAAATCCCATATCCATGTGGAACTTGTGTAGTTGGCATTTTAGTTGGCTTTAGACAAGTTAGACCAAAGGACCTGTTTCCCGCTATATGACTCTTTGCATCAGTCCCTTTGGCCCACTGAGTTTGCACATGGAACCTAGAACAGTACAGTGCAGGAACAGTCCCTGTGGTCCACAATATCTGTGGATGTTTCCAAGTTAAACTCCCCTAATCTCCTCTGCCTGCACTTGATCTATATCCATCCATTCCTGCATTCCATGTGCCTATCTAAAAGTCTCCTAAATGCCTTTAAAATATCTGCCTCCACCATCATACTTGTACTGACCATCAAACATTGATTTACATGAATCCTATTTTACCCCAACACTAATCCCATTGTTATTCTCCCCTCATTCTCGACAACCCCCGCGCCCCAGATTCTATCACCCACTTACACGTTAGTGACCAATTGTTGTACCAACCTTGAGGTTTTTGGGGAACCGGGAGGAAACCAGAGCACTTGGAGGAAACCCTGGTGGTCACGGGCGAAATATGCAAACTCTGCACTGACAGCACCAGACGTTAGGACTGAACTCTACCGCCAATTTTCAACGCTAATTGTAATCCACGTGTACATGCAGTAGGACCTGTACATCCTGAAATGTTAACTCACCACAGAT